>NC_031783.1:2774571-2815759 GCF_001522545.3 Parus major
GGAGCCGCAGCACATCGCCGAGTGTACGGGCTGGGCTTCCCGGACAGCTCCGGCACATGGCCGAGGGGCTTCCCGCAGAGCCCCGGCTGGGTGGGCACCTCAAGGGCTGAGTGGCTCCGGGGCTTCATCCGGCCTGCATGAGGGGAGCCCGTGAGCATCCCGGGCACAGACGGGCCCAGAGAAACTTCAGAGACCTCCAGGGTCTCACCCAAGGGCTCTGCCCAGGAAAAGCATCAACCCTCAAACTCCACATGTCTGTCCGTGTTGAACACCATGACACACCTGAGTTTTGTCCAGTTTGGACCACGCACCATGGGCCTGGGGATGTGGGGGCACCGGTCCACCAGCCTCCACCAACAACCAGAGCTGGTTTGAGAACCTGCAGTGTGTCATCTGCTTCTCCGAGCAACCGCGGCCGGGAGAAATCAGGGAGTGTCCAAGAGGTGGCACTGCATGGACTGGAATGGGTCACAGCACGTGGAGACTCCCCAGATCGGGGATGTTTGGTTATGGGGAGCAGGGTGCCTCCGCTCTGAGGCTGCAGTGATGCGGGACGCTGAAGGGAGAAGAAGTGAATTGCCAGATGCAGAGGTCAAATGGCAGCAGTGTAACAGGGAAGTGGAAAAGCATGCATCTTCCCTGGAAAGCAGTGACAGACTCTGAGCCAGGCAGACCCTAGATACTGTCCCAAAAGCTGAACATGCAAACAAGCCACTAGACAATCCTCTGGAAATCAGAAATAGCTCAGAATGATTTCCAATAGGGACTGTTTCCTCTTTCTTACGCGACTACACTACCACAGTTGCCTGCCTAAAATGCATTTAGGGAACACTTTTGGAAAAGCAAAATTTTTTTCCAGCTTTGTGAAACTCCCAAACATCCACTCTGGGTAGTGACACTCCTGATCCCACCCCACCACAGAGTATGCCAGGATGATGTGGCTCCTTGCTCTCTCTCATGTGAACGATGCTCGGAACTGATTTACACTTAGCAGTGCAATACTGATCTCAGGCGTAATAATAGAAAAGCTGATGTGGGATTCAGCTGGTAAAGAATTAAAGGATGGGAATATAATTAATGCAATCAGCCTAGTTTCCAGAAAATAGCTCTTGTCAAACTCTGATGTCATCCTTTGAAGAGATTACAAGTTTGGCTGATAAAGGTTATGGCATAGAAATAATAGACCTGGGCTCTGTTCAGGCATGTGACTTAATCCATATACTATTCTGATTAAAAATTAGCACAATACAACATCAAGAGGGACACCTTAAAGGGGCTGGGAGCTGGCAAACCGACAGCCATCAATGGGGAATCCCTGCAGAATGGGAGTGCGCTCAGTGGGTGTCCAGGCTTGGATGGGAAGCCCAGTGCTATTCAGTATTTCCATCAATGGTCTAGAAATAGATTAAAAAGCCCTGCTGAGAAAAACGCCGGGGCGAGGGAAATGAGAGGGGCAGGAGACATGGATGAGGTCAAGACAGCTGTAGAAAACTTCACAAGCCGAGTCCCTGGCAAATAAAACGTGCTTGAATGCGAGCAGCTGTGAAAGGGTCTGTCCACTGAACACAGGGCCCTTCTGCTGGAAACCCGGCATCTGGCAAGGACAGATCAGGGGGAGTTTAGGAGGCAGGAGGGATAATGTGGGAGCAGCAGGGTCCCCACAGGGGATGTCCAGCTGGGACAGGGCTGGGTGCTACAGCACAAGGGTTCCAGCATCTGTGTTTTGGAAAGGATGCTGAGGGATTGGGAGAAGGTGGAGGAGAGTTAAAAGTGAGCCCTGCTTTGCAGGGGGGGAGCTGAGGCCCACAGCCTCCCCAGCAAGTTTAAAGGAGCCCCAGAGATGCCTCCATTAAAGCACTGCAGCCACTTCATGGGTGAGAGATGATCAGGTGTTAGAGAGCTTGTCATCTCCCAGAAAAAAGGCACAGCAAGATTCACAGCTTGAACTGAGTTTGTTTGAGAAACCACAGCAAGATTTCTCCGTGGCAAGGGAGAGCCTGAGGTGGTGACTTTGGGTGCAGCAGGATGCAGGTGGTTGAAGTGCTAGGGCTTTATGTGCCCTCCCTCATGCTGCCATCCTTCCCTGACCTTCCTTACTGCTCCTCGGGTTGGACTGGACCTGGGGAGCTGGGAGAAGTGCTGGAGGCTCATCTTGCTCCCACCAGCTCCTGCTGGCACATTCCCCCAGCTCAGGGGACACAGCCTGGAGTGAGGACCAGCCCCCATCCCACCCCCAGGGGCACAGAGAGGCAGGGGCCTCCAGACAGCCAGCATGTCCCTTCCAGCAGTGCAGGATCACTCTGTGCATGCTCCCAGGGAGAGCAAAAGGCAGCCAGGCAGCTGCCCCTTCCCAGGCCAGCAGAAGCAAATTCTCACAGGTCGATGCCAAGCCCTCATGGTGTCTCATTATTTTCTGGTCCTCTAACAGAGCTGCTTGGGGCTGAGAGAGCCATGAGCTCCCCCTGGAGCCCCTTCCCTGTCTTCTACCCCTCAGGTGGCTCATGACAAACAGACTTATCCCTGCACTCTACCAGGAGCCAAAATCACTTACTCCCAGATTTATCTGAGGGCATCAAACAGGTGCTAAACCACACTGAGCATTCCTGCCTGTGTGCTGGAGGAATCAGACTGCCAGGTCTTTAAGGCCAATGAACCAAACCTGGTTATTTTCCCTTCTTCATCAGATTGTGAAGGTCTGCCTTTTACCTCAAATATCAGCCTTACACCAGAACTGCCACCACCGAGATGGCAGTGGTGTTTTTTTGGTGCACTCCTGGGGTCACCCTGCCACTGAGGCTGGCCCCGTGTGAACCTGGGCTGCTGGACACTTCCCAGCTCCCAATGCACACATTCCTTTCTGCCTGGAAGAAACAAAAAGCAAAGACTGGAGAAAAGGAACTGCTCTCAGCCTTTGGTCTGGAGAGTCTGTGCTGCATGCAGGTAGCAGTGGTGCAGTGAAATTCCAGAGCCTCCTTGCAAAGGGATGTGTTCTGTAACACCTTCTGCTCCCGCCAAGGTAGCTTGGGACGCACAAACTCTCCAGCAACCCATCTTCAGAGCCTGAAACAGCTTGGATCAGCTTCAGCACTGACTAGAGTCGTCCCAAATGAATTCTCCTCTTTGTAGTGACACACTGACTCCCGCAGAGCGGTGTGAGGGGTGATGGCTGGTGGGCTGTCAGCACGCAGCGCTCCCTTCCAGAGGCAGGGATGTGCCTGGGTGGGAGCCGGCATCCGTCCGGCGCAGGCGGATTCGGGAGGCAGCGCACTAGATGGTGCTGTTCAACCTTTGGCTGCCATTTAAAAGGCTCCTGCAAGGTCGTAAGCGATGCTGAAATACGGTGGTTTTATTCGAAAACCTTTTTGGAACTAGGGGATAAGTAGAAATACTCTGAAATATGAGGTCCTACACTGATCACTGTCAGAGGCAAAGGGCCTCTCGCTCACAGGGATGTGCTGCTCTCACCTCGGGCCTGCAGCACCCTCAGTGTGCAGGCAGGACCTGGGGTTTGACTACATTGATCAGTGATGGCCAAAGAAAATAATAATTTAAAGAAAAAAATGATGCCAAGAAAATAATGTCCTGGGGTGCAAGAGGGGGCTGACAGCTCTCTCTTGGGACGCTGGTAAGATGGTGCTTACAGAAGAGGAGGAAGGAAATGTATTAGCATCAGAGATAAAAAATATTGGTGTTGTGGCACCAGGAACCCAGAGCATCCCAAAGAGCCCGGCTGGGATGAGGCACCAGCAGCCCAGTGGCACTGAGGGGATGAGCAAGCAGAGCCACAGGGTAGGGCTGGTAGGAGAACAAAGCAGAGAAGTGGCCGTGGATAGGGGCTGGGGCCAGGATGAGAGCACCTCCCTCACTGGGAGGGATGGATGGAGCAGATCTCAGTGTGGGCAGTGAGGATGCCCATAGACAGCTGTTCCAGGCTGGGGGCAAGAGTGGGAGTGAGTGATGCTGATTTCAACCACCACAGCATCCCTTCTTGCAGGGTCTGAAGGTATCTGCCCATCCTGGCCATGTCAGCCTGCCAAAGCATGCAGGTCCCACAGGCAGCCTGGGTGTGCCTCCTTTGGATTCCCCAGCCCAAGGAAACAAACACATTGCTTCTAATGCTGGGTAAAAAGGATGAAGCACTGTTTGGACACCAAGTTTATGACTTTTCAGTCAGATCCTGCTCTTTCATGAAGCCCATGATGGAGCCTGTTTGAGACAGTGGGAAGGTTGCAGGGCCTGGCTGCTCTGGGCAGATCCTTCCCCTCCAGAAAATCATCCCAGTTTCCCTCCTGTTCCCACATGGGTGCTTGCTTTCAAATCCCCTGTTTATGCTGGGGTACAGGCCTGGAGTGGGTAGATGGGACAAAAGCTTTACTGCTCACTGTTATCAAGAATAACAAAAACTGTAGCCAGGGTGTCTTTCTTCCAGGAAGGTAGGGGAAGGAGGGCCTGGACCAGCTGAGGCAGCTGTCTAAACCGGGTTTTGCAGCTGCCAGTGTTTTCCCATCGTGGTGCAGATGCCCAAATGGCAGATGGAAGCCCCAGTACATAACCCTGAGCCCCTGCAGTGCCCCAGCACCCTGGCCTGTTCTCCCAGGGCTTTGCTCTGCCTTCATCTCCAGGTTTTTCCCTTTGTGCCTGACCTGACATCAGCCTCTTTCCCCCAGCTCTGCTTTGCCCTTCCCACTGGATTACAGAGCCCCCAAACCTGATGTTCCCACAAAAAAGATCATGGACAAGATCATGCTGTGCCTTGGGAGGCTGCTCTAGATGTGCTGTTTAACCAGCACCTTCATCACAGAGGAGCTTGACATGGACTTTTATTTGTCTTCCCACACTTCTGTGACCTCACTACCACCAGCCCTCAGATCACTCCAGCTCCATTCTGGCTGTCAGCCACCTCTAGCCTCATGTTTGGGGCTCAGGACTGAAATTTTGGTCAAAGCTTTCCCTTGTACTCCTTCTCCTCCTTTCCAACCAGTCCAGGGAGAGTCACAGCAGCCCATGGCCACTCTCCTCTGCTTGGTTTGCACATTCATAGTCCCAGTAACAGCCAGTGACCATATCAGCTAAAGTTCCTTTGCCCTGGCTGGGCAAAGCCCACTTTGTTCACATGGGCTTCTCTTCTCACTTCTGTCCCACCCCAGATAAGCCCTGGGCTCCTGTCCCAGCTCAGGGCTGTGGCATAGAAGTGTATAAACTGATAGGGGTACCAGGCCCTTGGTGGGTCACCCAGCCCTCCCCACCTGTTCTCTGCTGCTTTTGGGGAAAGGTTCCCATATCTGGCAGAGCAAAGAGACCCTCACAGACCCCTGCTAGATCTGAGATCCTGCCACATCCAGGACTCTGACAGATCCCTGCCACATCCCTACAGCTCTCCTGGTTTTGATCAACCTTCTCTACCAAAAGCACTGGCACAGGAGCTCAGCCAGCACCACCAATGGCCAGTGCTCTTCATCCCCAGCCAGTGAAGGTCAGCACCCCCGGGGACACCCCACACACCTTCCTGCACCCACCTTTGGGGTCCAGCCCGGGCCTGTGCCCTGCACTCCTGCCTCTCCATGCTCCAGAACACCAGGCTCGCTGCTCCTCTCGGGGTGCCAGGGGTGGGATGCCGTCCGCATGCATCCCAGAAGTGCCGCTCTGCAGAGAGAAGAGATGTCAGCTCGTCCCTGCTGGGGCCACCTACGCAGGAGATGTTTCCAGGGGAGCTGGGCCAGGCAGGGACACCCTGTGCTCCCCACTCACAGGAGTGGGACCTGTTCCCACGGTCCTGAAGGACACACTTCACATCTTGCCTCTCTGTGAGAGGGAGATGTCTTGAGCACAGGGCCCCTGGAGTAGTTGTCCCTGCTGAAATGGTCCCAGAGGGTTACAGAGCTGAGGCAGAAGGGAGCAGCAGTGCCAGGGGACAGCCCTGTCCCTGGTTCCCAAACCCCACTGCAGAGCCAGGGCCCACCCACCTGCCCAGGCCATTGCTCACCCTCTGCTCCAGTGTCCCCACGGTGGGATGGGATGAGAACACGAGGAACAGCTACATGGAAACAGCTGGCTCCTGCAGCAGGGTTATCCCAGAGCAGCCTGTGATAATTCAACCTGCTTGATTCTGCCAGGAAAGAATCACTTTCCTGGATTTCCTTTATGCAGCCATCAGTGACTGATCTGGGCTGCTGGAAGGTGGGGGAAGGCTGGTCAGTGCAGAAATAGTGACTGCTCTGCCCTCACAGACCTGTTTTGTAATCCTGGGAAAGATCTTCTGGCTTAGCTGTGATCACCAGCTCGGCTGGCAAGAGCCACCTGAGTGCTCGGTGGTGCCTCTGTGTGTCCTGCAGCCCAAGATTTCCAGTGTGACCCTTTGGGTACAATCTCCATCAGCAGGGCAGCTCAGAGAGCTGCTCCCCACACTCCTGCCTCACTCCTCCTGGAGGGTCAGCTCTCCCAGGGAGCTGCCAAAATTTTTGTGACTACGTTTTGGCTAATTTTCCATCTCAGGTGACCAGGCCAGTTGGACACACGTTGTTGTTTCTGTTTTCTCCTGGGACGACTCCTGCTGACGGTGCCTCTGCTTTGACGAGGCTCTCCCCAGGGATGAGGCAGACGGTCAGGGAGCTCTCTGTCCCGCAATTCTGGTTTGTTGTGAGTCCACCTAGTGGCCCACGGATTTATGGTCGGCTTTGCTGGGTGTAGAGAGGCTTGTGAGGACATCTCAGAAACACTCATGCATCCAGGGCAAACTCTAGAAATAACTTTACCTCTGCACTGTATCTGACAGGTACAGTTTAGGTCCCAACTCACTGTTGCCCTTCACCAGGAGAGCTCTGAGCCCATCAAGTGACAACAGCAGCTGAGGTTGTGGCTGCTTTGCTGAGGTCCAAACCCCAGCCAGCCCTGGGCAAAGGGTCCCTGTGACCCAGTGACCATTGGGCACTGCTGAGGGAAGCCCCACAGCGTTTCTGCCCCTCAATTTTCCTGCAGAATGGTTTTCTCAGCCTTGAGCTCCTCAGGCAGGGCATCAGTTGCTACAAACACTCCTGTGAGTGATGCCACACCCTGGGGAGTGTTGGCTCCGGGTGCCCAGGCATCCCAGCAGCCAGAATCTAATTGGCACTGGCAGCTAATTGCCAGCAGCGGGCTCCTGGTGGCTGCCCGTGTCATGCAGGACAGCTGTGCTGGCAGGAGGTCACAGCCAGACCCTCGCTGGGCCTTTCTGTGGCACAACACGCTGTGTGTGCTGCAGGACCAGGTGTATTCCAGGCCAGGGGGACTGACCAGCCCCAGCTGGGGGACCCCCAGTCCTGGCAGGACACTTGTGGGGACCTCTGCTCTTTCAGCTCTCTGGTAGGATAGCCACAGATCCTGGGATCTCTGTCTATCCACATGGAGACTCCAACCTCCATCCCCCCTTTCCAGCCTCCTGCTTCCCAGCAGCACCTTCAAAATCCCCAGCTGCAGGTGGGGTTGCCCTCCCTGGCCATCTTCCCTCTGAGGTGGCCCTTCCTCGGAGCAACCATCTGCAGCAAGGGCCACCCCTCCTGGCTGAGCTGGGGGACAGGACCCCCACACTGGTGTGTCCCCAGCACCCAGTGAAGGGCTCAGCACAGGCAGGAGCTCCTCCACCCCCAGTGACCTGCCCGAGGGTCACCGGAGGTTTCTCTGGAGGGCTCCTGTGAGTGGGACAGTGCCAGGAAAAGCTCAGCACTGAAGGACACCAGCTGAGGTCCTGACCAGCCAAAATGCTGGACACAGCCCAGTAGTGCCTGGGCACTACTTCCTCCAGGACTGCTTCCTCCTGCAGGGAACAGTCCTGGCTGATGAGCTGGGGGTGCCATTTATCCACACACTTAGGGGAGAGTCTCCAAACTCTTCTGCTGCTTTATCTGCCCTGGCACAAGCCCAGCCCAGGAGGTCATCTTGGCATTGACTCGTCTCAAGCCTTTCCAGCATGAGATGAACAGATATAAGAAGTGTTGGTCTTTTCCTGACAGAAAACTCGAAAAATTGCTCACAAAATCATTTACTGTGGGATAAATATCAGAGAATTGGGATGTCTCTGTATTTGGAGGGATCCAAGACTTGCTCCACAGCGAAGGCAAACCGGCACTGGATGTCAGCCATGGGATTCCCTTCTCCTTCTGCCAGCACCTCTAGGCCTGTCACCCATGCTCACCACTTGGCAACTCTCTGCCTTGCTGCCTCTCTCCTAAAATCTCCCCTTCCTGTGCCAGGCAGGTGAGCCACATCAGAGCCAAGTCCTCTCCAGGACAGAATGTCTGAGAGCAGGGGGAGTCATGGAATTGTGATGATGAGCATCCCATGGCATCCCACTTCCCTGGGGAAGAGATTACGAGAACCGCTCCTTGCAGATGTGTCAGACCAGGCAGCTTTGAGTGCCCCATCTTCTCCAGAAGCCAAGCCTTGGGCTGTCTTTCATAGAAGCTGCTTCCTAGCCCTTTGTCCCCTGTCCCCATCAGGACATGGAGGCTCCTGCCACTCTCTTGCTCTGCAGGGCTGGAGACACCATCTGGTGTCCAACCATGTCGTGTCCAAGCATCTCATGTCCAGCCATCTCCCACCGCTCGTGCTCGTGCTGTGTCCCTCAGCCTGTGCAGCTCCTCTTGCCCACAGTGGAGCTGGCAGCAGCCAGACCCCGCAGCCTTGGCCATCTCACCTCAGGGCTCTCCTGGTGCTCTCCCAGAGAATGGATTCCCACTTTGATTGTCCTGCTGGGCACTCTCTTACCACTGCACCTCCTGTCAGAACTTCTTCCACGGACACATGCTGGCTGGCAGAGTGACCAGCCTCCAGAGAACCCATGGCTGGCAAATGTGAACAAATCCAACCTTGTACTGTATTTCATCCTGATTCCTTACAGTTACAGCAGCTCAAAGCAGAAGAAAACACATCTGGAAGCAGATGTACAACTCCAAATAATGTCCAGACCTTGGACTTTGACTCTTCCTATTGGCAGCATCTTCCCCAGCACGCCAAGGCCATGCTGTGGAGAACATGTGTCACAGAGGAGCTTGACGTGGACTTTGGTTCCTCTTCCCTCACTTCTGTGACTCTTCTGGGCTGTGAGGTGAGTGCCCATGGTCTTGGGTGACCACCTTGTGGGCAATATCCCACGAGACACCAGTCAATGCCAGAAGTCATCCCAGCCCACCTGAGCTTTGGCCTGCAGTGGGACATGGAGCAGAGGTGTCTGCCCAGGAGGTCCATGTCTCCCTCTTCCCAACAGAGGGGTGTTTTCAGGTCTCCAAAGCTGAACATCTTTAGCTCAGCCTATTTATCTTAGTCTTGCATTCAATAGCTGCTCAGAGACCCCTGCCATGAAAATTCTACCTCATGGAAACGGATGATTCAGACTGAATTCTCATCCTCTGTCTCCCAGGTGGTTTGTGCTTCTCATGTGTCAGTGTGGCCTGGCAGCTTCTATGCTGGGCAGACCTGGATGGACCATGTGGAGCATCTGGGAGTTTTAGGAATGCCTTGGTGATGATCAGAGCCACTGTCTGGGTTGGAGGCTCAGTGAGCCCCTGCTGTGCTTCAGTCTTTCAAAGAGCTTCAGGGTGGCATCTACATTCCTGACTGCTGTCCCTTGGATCCCTTGGTGGATCTTGGGGTGGACTGTCCAGGGCTGGTGACTCACAGCTTAATCACAGTTTGTATGCATCCATTCCCTGCAGAATATACTGGCATTGGCCATTGTAACCCCACTGGACAGGGACTGTAGCTCTGGAGGATTCCCAGTGTCTGTGAGTGCAGCAAGAGCAGAACAGCTTGACCTGGGCTTGCAGTAACAAACAAATCCACATGAGGCTCTTTCCTCCTTGGGTCACTTGTGCCTGTCAGTGCCTTGTAAGCACTATCCCAATGGATGAATGCCTGTGCCCACCTCAGAGAGCACCTGGGGGTGCAGTGAACCCCCCAGCATGAGGAGAGGGACTCCTCTGCTGTCCCTTGTCATGAGGACAAAACCCTGGACAAGCCCTCTGGGCTCTTTGAAGTGAGTCCTTTTGGTTTCTCCACTGCTGTTTCCTCTCCATGTCCTCACTGAAGATCCTCATGGCTGCACATGAGCCACTGGCCTCAGAGGGCACTGAGCTACCCACAGCAGGAATAGGGACATTTTGGACTCAATGGCATCCTGGGAGGGCCGTGGGCTCCTGAGTGAGGTCACATCCACAGGACACCCCAGTTCCTCGCTGTGCAGAGTTCCCTGCTGGCTCTGCCCCATCCTCCTCCCCTGGCCACCAGTGCCTGTCCAGCCATGTAGTTCACAGCAGTTTGCAATCACTTTGGACCCAGCCTGGCCATCCATGCCCTGCTGTGGACCAGGTGTGGACCCTCACCCAGAACTGCCCCAGGGGAGCCCATTGCTCAGGACAGGCCATACCCAGTGCCTGGAGGGGGTGGGTGGCCGGTGTGCCCTGCTCACCGTCAGCATCCACAGCTGCCACCTCAACCCCTCTCAGCTCCTTCCCACCTGCTCCCACCTCCTCCTGCCCCAACACCCACATCAGCCGGGCTGTGGCCACGTGGTGCCCACTCATGTCCCACCTGCCCTTCGCTGCTGCTGGTTCTATTTCCTTTCCAGGTTCCTCGGCTCTGCTCTCTGCTGTGCCGTGTTGGGAGACCAGGTGAGTCCAGGAGCGATCTCCACTTCTCCTCCGCAGCAGTGCCGGCTCTTCACAGTGTGGACACTTCTATTCCCACATCAGTTGTATCCCATGTCCTTAGAGGAAGGTGATTCCCCCATCCCAGGGTGGCAGCACCATCCCATGGTAAATCCCAGGGCATGGCTAATTTAAGGGGAGCCACTCCATGGCTGCCAACTCCCCATGGGAACCACCACCCCAAAACCAGGCCCTGAACCAACCTGGCCTTGCAGCCCTCTGTGCCACCACTGTCCTGGGGAGGCAGTGAGGGGTGAGAGTCCCACTGAGGTCCTGGCAGGATCCCGATGAGGTTTCAGGGCTGGCTGGAGCTGGGAACATCCCTGCCCTCTTTGTGCTCCCCTGGTGAGCAGCGCAATACAAATATCAGCCGCGTTCTTTGAAATGAAAATAAAACTGATAAAAGTCGGGCAAATCCTCCTGCTGGCCCCCGCTGCCGGCCTGAGCAGTGGCTCTTTCTGCCGCCGAGCCGGCTCCCGCAGTTATCAATACATTATGTATGCCAGTGTCCGTCGGCCAGAGCCTTTTGTTGATGCTGAATATGTCCTGGCCAACAAAAGTGGACTGGATTAGCCACAGTGGATTAAAAGATTTTCTTCTTGGAGTTTACCTAATAATATAACAATTGACATAGAAGGTCTCTTTGAACCCTACACGACTCTCTTATTTTACCATCTGTGAGTTTGCTCTCCGTGCCGCTGATGGGGCGCCCGGCTGCCGGTGGTGCCGGTGGTGGGAACGCCGCCCGGAGCCAAATTTATCGCTGAGCAGAAGAAAGCAGCCCGTGTTTGAAGGGAGGTGGCGGGAAGGGAAAGTGGCACAACTTCTGTCCTCCTGCCTTTGTCCTCGGCCCTTCTGCTGGTGGCTCACCAGGCTGGCGATGCCGCGGTGTGAGGAGAGAAGAGACCCAAGGAGAGGGCTCCAGCGGTGGGGAAGCCACTCGCTCATCTGCAATTCGAGGTGTCTGGAGAGGTCCCGGACAGAATAAGCTCCTTTATTAACCATGAATTTTGGGAGAGTTGCCGAACTGTGAGCCAATGGAGTTTGCTCGTCTCGGTTCCAGCCGTTGGGATCTGGCCACTGTCCCTGGTCTCCATTGCAAGATGGGTCAGGCAGCGGCGGCAGCGACACTGGGAAACATGGAGGGCAGCGGCAGCAGGGGAGGAAGGCTCCCCCCAGCATCCTGCGGCGCTGCTGGCCCTCGCCCCCTCCTCCGGCACACCCTGGCGTCCCAGCCTCGGGCTTTGATCTCATCCGGGGGGGCTCCATTCACGAGTCTTTCATTGCAGCCTTTGGAAATATCCGTCCTCAGAAGTCGCCAGTAATGAGATGGGGAGACGATGAGCAATTTAGGCGCCGTTCTTTCTCGCTTGCGTTTTTATCTCCATATCCCCCTCCCTTTTTTTTTCCCCCCTTTTTTTTTTCTTTTTTTTTTTTTTTTTTTTTTTTTTGCAAAGACACTTCTGGAGCGGTGCCGACTTTGTATGGGATCACCGCACCACCCCGGACCTGCCGGGGGGGCAGGAATATGGGGCTCGTGCCTCTCAGCCGGGGGCCTTTGATGAAGCTGCTTTGCGAAATTTGATTTGAAAGGCCTACGATGGCAATTTGGGGAGAATGGTGGAGCATTTCTCCACCCGCCTCTCTTTGTCTCCCACCCGAAGGGGGGTTTCATTGTGGGTGCCGGGGCTCGGGGGTCGGGGCGGTGGCATGGGTGGGGTGGGGCGGCGGAGGGACCGCGGCGCGGAGAACAATAAGCGGGAGATGGGGAGAGTTGGGATTCTCACCTGCCCGGGCGTTCGCAGTCCGCCATGACGGGAGCAGCCGCCCTGCTTGCTGCCGGCCGCAGCACTTTTTTTCCCCAGACTCTTGAACCTATTTCCCTTTCTTGGCAAGTGCGTGGCTGGAAGATGGGAATCTTTACTTTATATTGCAGCTTGGGCTTCCCAGCCTGATTGGCTGCAGCCAGGACCAAATGCTGGTCCTTCCATCCCATCGTCACTATGGCAACCGGCCCCGTTAGGCACCACCGATTTACTTATAATTGCTGGGTAAATAGTCAAGACAGGCCGCTTTCATCCCGCACCCAGAGATTGCTCTTCCTCATCTCCTTTTTTTCCCTACTTTTTTTTTTTTCTTGGAGGAAGAAGCCCTGAAGAGCAGCAACACTTAAGGAAACTCTTTGAAGGCTGTTGCAGAAAGCGGTGCCTCCCTTGGTCAGCCTTTCCCATCGCTCCCGCTGCACAATGCCAAAGCTTTCCCGCACCATCACGGCTCATCGCCGTCAACCCTCGTCATCCTCGTCCTCCAGGAGCGGTTCTGGGTGCAGACACACGATGCCCTACCAGCCATTTCTTCTGTTTCCCATGGGGATTCCACACTGGTTCATCCCAGGAGCCAGGATGGGGCCAAACCATGCTCCGTGACCTCTTCCCTCCTTCCCCACTGCTGCCATTTGTGATTCCTGTTCACAGCACTGGGGTTTTCTACCAGGGAACTGGCACTGCCTGGATCAGCCATCCCTTTTCCTGGCTTCGTGGTGCTGGCTGGAATGGGGAACTGGTACCTCTGGCCATGCTCATCCCTGGAGCCCAGGATGCTTCCTACCTTCCTGCTGAGCTGCTCTGAGCCAGGTCTGTGAGGCCCAGAGCCTCCCACTCGTCTGGAGGGTGTTAACGATGATGGACAGAGCTCAGGGATGGACATCAGTCCTGTGATGTGGACACGTTCATGGCTGAGTAGGTCCTGCAGGAGGGAACGTGGTCCTGGCTCCATCCTCGTGGTCCAGGGATGGATGTGGCAGCAAGAGAGCAGCAAACAGCCCAGCCCAGCCCTGCTGGAACACTGGATCTTCAATGTGCTTCTGTTCCCTTGGGTCATTACTGGCACCAAACAGCAGTTCCAAGAAAATGGGGGGAAAAGGGGTCTTAGGGAGAATCTAAAGGCTGAAGAGATCTGGGAAAAATGGACAGCAAGGCATGAGATGAACGGCTGGGTTTGAGGGAAAGGAGGCCAAGGTCATCTTCTCATTTCCTTCTCAAAGCAATCCAGAGAGTCCTTCAGGGCAGCTGCAGGAGGAGCACTAGGAGACTGCCCAAGCTCATTATTTTGGTGGGACAACTGGGGGGTTCCCACCCTGGGGAGCAGAGATGAGACAAAGGTGACCACAGATGTCAACACAAACCCAGCTGAGAAGAGAGCAGAAAGGAGCCATGGAGCAGCAGGTGTGTCCAGGGCTCCTGAAGGAGCTGGGGGTGAACCAGCTGATCCCCAGACAGA
Organism: Parus major; assembly: GCF_001522545.3. NCBI lineage: Eukaryota > Metazoa > Chordata > Aves > Passeriformes > Paridae > Parus > Parus major. Next base: position 2,788,527 of record NC_031783.1, read on the forward strand.
TCCTACCTACCCACTGCCAGAAAGAGTTGTCTGGAGCCTGGCAGATGTGATAATGAATTTCCTTTTCACATTTCACAGGGAGGGCCTGGAAAGGACAAGTCGCTGACCCCAACAGCAGTACGAGAAACACTCCTGGAAATGGGATTTGTGGCCATCAGAGTAAATACCCTCCACCTGAGACTAGGGTGATTGTAAAGGGAATGCTGTCCCCTGGGAGCAGCAGCAATGAATGATGCCCACAATAAAGCTCCCATGGGCGTGCAAAGGGCTGGTTACAATGTGGTCACCAAAGGCTTCCAGAGAAGGGGAGGAGAAGGGGCTGGTTGGTGCCTGGAGCAGCTGCTGCAAACACTGCTGCTCCCAGTGCTGGGCAAAGAGCCCACCTGGGGCCAGGGCAAGCAAAGGGAGGCACCAAGGGTGGGTTCTCCCCATCCACGCTCAGCAGCAGCCGGTTCAGGGTGGCCGGGAAGGCTCAGCTCAAACATTCCAGCCCCGATGCAGCGGGCACTGCATCCCCCAGTGCAGTGAGTGCACACCATGCAGCCACACTAAGGACGGTGTCCCAGCCCCAGCTGTGTCCTGGGCCGGGAGCTGGCTGCTCCAGGCTCTGCCGGGCACGGGGGGCAGGTTTGGGACTCGGGGATGGGACTCTGGGCACAGCTCGGGGACTGATCCGGCTCCTGCTCTGCTCCTGCCTGGGGCTGTTCTGCTGCTCGTGCTTTCTCTGTCTGTCAAAGGCAGCGTCTCTGTGAAGTGCTCTGGGGTTTGGCTCGGGGGGACCGCTCCCTTGGCTCTGAGGATGAGTTGGTACCTCCCGGGTACCTGCAGGGCCCCAGCCAGGGGAGCTCCCACCTGCGCGGAGCCCTCCGAGCATCCTCCAGCGGTTCCCATGGAAACTCCCGGCTCTGAGCCAGCACTTTTAGCCACACGCCATCACGGCTTCAGCCACACACACCCTCTGCCACCTCCCTTGCCAGGGTCTTCCACCCTCCCCTGCCACAGAGGAGCCACTGCCTTGCTCCCCGCTGCAGAGAGTGGCTCCACAAGCTCCTCCAACAAAGTATCTTTCCCAGAGCCCTACAAAGGTCTTAATTCACCTTGTTCTTCGGCATATCATGCAGAAGACAGGGAAAAAACCTCCAAACAATAAAAGGTGACACAGAATTAAAAGAAGGGAGCTCAGCAGGACAAGTGGGTCTGGGTATGAGTGATTTGTACTTTCAGCTCTGCACATCCCAGGACCACCTGGCCAAGTGGAAATCCACTAGCCTAGTGCCTGCATCCAAGGAGATTTCCCTCCGGTTTTGGTGCTGGAACACAGGTTCCACACTTGAAAACATTAGTGGAGAACTGCTGTGAAAAGAAAAAGCCACAGCTAATGACTTCTAGAGGAAAAGCCTTGTGGCAAGACTTGAAGCTCAATAGACCAAGAGGATAAAGTGTGTGAGGATAAAGAGGAGAAAATCTCACATGTGGCATAGTCATGCACTGGGAGCAGAGCATGACAAGGCTCCATTCCCAGAGCTGGAGCAAGGCAGCTTAAAATTAAGAGTAAAGACTTTCCTCCCCTTGAAACCTTCCAATTCTATACATGACTTTTAGGGGGAAGGATTTAACCAAGCTCAGGTCCTTGACCAGCCTCAAAAGTCAAGAGACAGCATCCTAAGGAAAAGAATGAGCACAGTTATGGGCTGTGGGAGCAGAGTCACCTCACATCCAGCTGGGCAGGTGAGACTCATCTGGGAAAGTCCATCTGAGTCCCACAACACATTCAGGAGGTGTCTGTTAAGGAATTTAAAGGGCTTTCAAGGAAATTGAAATGCCTTGGAATGTGTGAGTAGTCTCCATGGGAATAAATACCTGGCTCAAACACAAAAATCCTGGCCCCATCCATGCCTGGAGCACTGTCAGAGAAATCCCCTTCCCCCTAGCATGTTCCATGCTATTTGCTCCCTCCACCTCATTTCACCTCTGCTTGGGGAACACATCCCTGGGGGCACCAGGGCACAAGGATCTTGTCAGAGCAGCCACATCCCTGGGTACCCAGAGGCCCTGTGAGCAGAGCCCTGCTCCCATCTCAGAAATGCCATTTGCTGTGTTTGAGTGCTCTGGCTGGCCTGAACCAGCACCATTTCCACGTTACCATGGCAATGGCTGCCTGGAAAATGTGTGCAAAGGATGCACAGAGCAGCAGAGTCCAGCCAGGCAAAGGCCTCTGTGGCCAGTCTGGAGCTGGCAAGGCCACTCCTCTCAGCTCTTCCTCCTGCAGCCAAGGAGCCCAACCTGAGCCCACAGTGTGTGGCAGGAGAGGGGAATGCAGGGACTCCACCTGCCTGCCCCTGTTCTGTGTGTCCATCTCCCCACGTCCAGTGTCCCCAGTCCAGCTCAGCCCACAGCTGCAGGAACACGGCAGGGAGCTTTTGGCAACTCATTTGCATATGTAGATTTCATTAGGTTTTTTTTTTTTTCTTTTTCTTTCTTATGACTCCTTACTGTAACAACTAAGCCCCCGTGTCCCTCTCCACCTCTCACTCAGGCTCAATCAGCCCCAGACTGGTCTCACCCTACAGTCCTCCAGGGCCCTGCCACCATCAGGCCACCAGCTCTGCCATGCCATGTCCCACCTCATCCCCTCCAGGGCTGGGGCAGCTGGCCAGGACCAGCAGTGTGTCAGGAACCAGCCAGTGGTCACTCATGGAGAGCCACCAGGGCCTTCTGCCACCCACAGCCAGCCAGCACCCGAGGCTGACAGCCCCAGGGATGCTCACACAGAGCCAGGGTGTTTGCTGCTCCACCTCACTGGGCTCTGGGTGATCCAGCACGTGGCCAATGACTCCATCCTGCCACCTCTGCCTGCAGACACCTACCCTAGAGGTGATGGTTTGGTGCAGGAGACATTTCCTTGGGTGGGTGGGAGAAGAGAGGGAACAGCACATGGCTGCAGGAGGATCTCAGGCCAGAGGGTGGCTGTCCTTACAGCCACAGGAGAGGGAGGGAACAGAGCTGCTGGACCCCCTCCCCTCCTGCCCTTCCCCTCCAGCCAGCACCTGGGAGCTGCTCTTCCTCAGACCACGGCTCACCCCCTCCTCTCTGGCTGCTTTGCAGGGAGGAACTGCAGCACAGAAGCTGCAGCACAGAACAGCGAGCTTGGGAGGACCTCTGGAGGTCTCAGCCCAGGCTCCTGCTCTGAGCAGGGCTGGCTGCAAGGCTCCAGTGGGTCACTCAGGGCCTCACCCCGACCTTCTGAAAACCTCCCCTCTCCAGACCCTGTCCCAGGACTGCACCACCCTCCTGTGAAGTTTTTTCTCAAGTCCAGCCAGTGCTTCCCCCATCACCACCCATGGTCTCCTGTCCTTCCCTCTGCATTGAGCTTGGCTCCATCCTGATTCCCAAAATCCAGAATGATTTGTCACTCATGGGCAGAGCCACCAGGATATTTGCTGCCATTTGCTCATCCCCAGAGCAAATTCCAGGGAGAGAGCAAAGCTGTGGGGGTGAGCACAGCACATACAACAGCCTGAGCATCCCAGACCAGCTGTCTGGAAGGAATTGAGTCCTGTGGATCTGCAAACACACACTGCAGTGATCCTTGAAAAGTTTGCCAAAATTGTCCAAGTGAGTTTTTAAATCTCATGTCTCCTTGGTTAATGCCATAGGATGGGGGATGGTGGGCTGGGATGGGGATAAATGGGACTTTCAGGCTACATTTTGGTCTGTGCTGACACCAAGCTTGGGCTGATTCACAGCACTCCTAAAAGCCACAACAACAGATTTCAAACCAAGAGCCCCCAAGCCAGGAGGGAAAGGCAGGTTTACCTATGAGACAAGCAGGAAAGGATATGTTGCTTTTGCTATTTCTTCCCAAATATCCCTTTTGTTTGAATACAAAGGGCTTGCTGGGAATTTACAAGGAAAATCTGTTTAATTAATGAAGGTAAACAGGTAAGAAAATGTTTTTTGGGGAGCAGAGCCCTAATCTCAAGCTGGTTTTTGGATCAGTGACTGTGACTTGCTGGGAATAACAAGTGAGACAGGCAAAATTCAAACATTGCTCCAAGACACCAGCAAACACCAGAATTCAGAACCAAGTCCCAAAGGGCAGGATTAGTCCAGCCACCCCACCCAAGGCCTTTCCTGCTTGGATGCTTTCCCCAATTAACCTTTTTCTCTGCTTTATTACTTGCAGTGTTTGGTTTGGGGATGATTCCCTACCAGTTGTTCCTCCACAACTGGAACATGGGCCCAAATTTCATGTTCCAAGGGGCAGTTTCATTATTTGTGGCTCGCTGGGATTATTAAAGAGAGTGGCATGTTTGTGGTACCTGAGGAATGAATTAAACAGGAATCCCTCAGTCCTGGATTGACCATCTCAGTTCCCAGTGCTGGTGGCAGATACAGCACACCTGCCTCTCCCAGCCTCTCATTCATCATCCTTTCACTGCTGTCTTGATGATTTTTCACCATTCCCCTTTCCAAGCACTGCTATCCCAGCCTGGTCTAACGCTGCCAGATCCAAGGTGACCCTGGGAGGGCTCTCTGGCAGTGTGTTGGGGGCTGACACATCCTTGCCAGCTGCCAGCCTGGTGTTGGATCCTCTGGACACTCCACGTGCCTGTGCCTGGCTCTGGGCCAGCAGCAGGGGACTGGGGACCTTTGAGAAGCCTGAGGCAGTGCTGGGGTCTGAGCTGTGCTCGGCAGCCAGGCTCTTCCCTCCGCCAGGGCAGGATTTGCATCTTCAAGCTGACAGCACCCTACCTGCACCCCTGACTTTGTGGCATCTGTGGCTTTCTGGGAACACATTGTCACAGCAAACTACCAGTTCCTCTGATCCCCCTGTAAGGACAGCAAAGGAACCATTTTCTTCCAGACAGAGCCCACCTAAACAGGGAAAAACCATCCCTCAAGCTTCACCAAACTCTCCAGCTGCAGCCAGCGCTGTGAAAGCAGAACAGGTCTAACACTGGGCCCTGGGCTGTTCCTCCACCTCCTCAAGGTAACCTGGCTGGGAGGTTTGTAGCCCAAAGTACCCCAAATACTGCACAGGGGCTCCTTCCCCACCTAGAGATGTTTGCTGCTGTGCCCAGCAGCGCTGTGTGCCCCAACTCTGCTTCCCCTGAGGCTGCAGAACCTCAGTCCACAGTTTGCAGCTTCCCTCAAGGCAGCAGAGTAATCCATGAGAGTCCATCTCTGGGCCACATCCAACAGGGCTGTAAGGAAAGCAGCAAGGGGAAGGGTCATCTGCAGAGGCAGGATGACAGAAAGTCAGGATTCACCACATCCCAATAGATTCCCCCAGAGAACCTCCTGCAGTTTCAGCTGTGCTCATGCAGTGCCCCTCTTAGAACCCTCACCCCCAGCAGGACAGGAGCTCTCCCCCAAAAGCTCCTGCTGCCTCTTATCACCCACCAAGCCCTCCCAGATCCTGCAGATGCCCAGTGAGCAGCTCTGGAGAGCAGTCAGGGTCCAGGCTGGACAGTTCCAGCCATGGGAGGACACCCAAGCAGAGCCTCAACTCCACAGAACCAAAACCCCCCGGCCCTGGGACAGAGCAGCAGCTGCTCATTGTCCCCTCAGCCACTTCCAGCAGCTCCCTCGGAGCTCTGAGGCACCCGGGGACCCCTGCAGGGCTGGGCAGGATCCAGGCAGGCGCCGGCCGGGCTCGGGAGGCCGGGCAGGAGGCCGGGCACGTTCCAGAGCTGTGCAGGGGGGCCAGGACAGAGCCAGGGGCTGAAGCTTTGCTGGGAGCTGCATTAAAATGCATGAGCTGCGCTGGCCCTAATGATGAGCAGAGCTGTCAAACAAGGAGCTTGTCCCAGCTAATTATCTCTAACGAGGGCAGAGTGTCAGGGTCCCAGAGGAGCTGGGCAGCAGCTTCCCACTCAGCTCAGTTGCAGCAGAGAGAGAAGATAACCAAATGTCATTGTGCTGGCCTAGCTGCACGATCATTAATTAGGCAAATATGACCTTCTGTGCCAGTTTGCTCTTGAGAACCTGGACTTGCTGGGGATGGAACACACAGGCAGGCTGGAAACATCCCAGCTTCTGCCACCCAGCCTGTTCCCCCTGTGCCCCTGCAAGAACAGCACAGCCCTGTCAGCCAGCCCCACCAGCCTGTGCCAGGCTCCTCTGCAGGCTCCAATACCCCTCACGAGGACTCCAGCCCCTTCTCTGTCCTAAAGAGCAGCAGGGAAGTCTGGTTTCCATGAAATGCTGCTGTTTAGATCCCACTCAACTCTACCACCTCTCACCCAACCCCCAGCACGGCCCTGCCGAGGCTCTGTGCTCACCCAGCGTCTGCTTCTGCACCACTTCTCCCCAAACCCTCAGGGCACTGGCAATCTCCACTCCCCCACGGTCCTTCTCCATTCCAGTGCAGAGGGGCTGAGCCACATCCTGTTCTACAAGCCCAGTTTCTCTCTCATCAGTCCTGTGGCTCACAAACCAAGGCAGGGCACTAGCCCTGATGTGCCAGAGAGGGGGAAGCCCAAGACAGGGGTAAGGCAGTGTCTCTTCCAGGAGCAAAGAATGATCCAGAGAGATGACCCACACAAGGTTCAGCCTGCAGGCTCTGTGCTTGTCCCTCACCTCAGAGCTGAGAGGAAAGGGCAGAGGCTGATTTTGATCCACCCAGAAACACTGTGCCACCACAAAGCTTCCAGACAACACCAGGGACTCCCAGTGCTGTTCATCAGCCTGTAATTATGGCAAGTGCTTTGCAGTCCCTTGTTGCCAGACAGCAGCAAAGACCTCAACACCCAATTCAACTCCATTTTTACCAACATACAAGAAACAGGGCTGTAACCCAGGGGGTAGTGAGCTGTGCTGGGGAGCTCAGCCCCACCTGAGGGATTTGGGGTCACACTTTAGGGGCTGGATGAAGCTGGGGTTTGATCTAAGTTGTGTCTCACAGTCCCTGGTAACAACACACTCACAAGATAAGTATCAGAGAGAAGTTTACTGCTATTAATACCAAAATGTGTATTTCCTATCACAGGGGGGCTCTCAACAGCAGCCAACTGCTTGCACAGGCAGGAGATCCACAGTGAGTCAGTCTGACAAGAACTCTCAGAGCCACAGCATAGAAACTCTTTCCTCAGCCCACAGGAACAGGTCCTCACTGAATTTAGGCTGTCATGACACTTCAGGAGTGTGGTTTTCATGTGGCCCCTTCCCCACCAGTGTGGTTCAGGCAGCAGAGCCCCTGAACCCCAGTGCTTTGTCTGCAGCAGGGATTTTGCTCCCAAGGTTTCTCTCCTTCTACTGCTTCTGCACTGCCTGTTGCTGTTCTTTCAGCTGGCTGACAAGCTCTTCAGCATACACCTTGAAGAGAGGGACAGGATCCTGCAACAAAGCAGAGGACAAACCACATGAGAAGAGTGAACCTGAGCAGCAGCAAGGAGAAGTGCAGTGGGGAGCCCAGGGACTGCTGGCACCTGAAACCAGAGGAAGATGAGACTGGGTTTTTATTCTGGGGCTGAACAAGGCAACCTGTTGTGCCTCAGCTGCTGCTCAGCTCTGTAACCCTCCCTCAGAGAGGGCAGGAACCTGTGTGGGGCATTCAGCAGCTCCCCCAGTTCTGAGAGCAGATGAGAATCATCAGTAGCTCCCCAAGGATCCTTTCCTTCCCTTCCCTCCTCACGTTGCCTGCCACCAGTGTGTACTGGAGCAGGTGGGTGAACACACCCCATGACGAAGGTGAATGTGCAGCCACAACAGCTCAGTGCTGAGCACTGCCTCAGGAACTCACCTGTTTTTCCAGGAGCCTCTGCTTTTCTATGGCTTCTTCCAAACTCAAGCCAACCCATTCAGCCTCCTCTTCTGGGATCACAAATTCCTGTGATAAAAGAAGGAGAAGGTAGCACAGTCTTTGCAGGTAGCCAAGATGCAAATCCTCTCTATGCCCAGGACACAAATGTGATCCACAGAAACATTTCTATGGGCAAATCTTAGAGCCGTGTTCCCTCATTTCTAACAACCAAGGTCCCCTTCTCTTCTCTCTTTTTAGCAGGGGTCCTGCTCTCTGATCACCTGTGTCTGCTCCTGCAATTCTTTTATGCAGTTCTGGGGCCGTTTCTCAGCACAACTCCGTGGACTCTGGGTGCTGGTTTTGTTTTCATGCTGGCAACCACCACCAGCTGCACAAAACTGAACATGGGCACTCCGGGCTCCTCCCTCCAGGGGCAGCACAAATTCTTACTGTTTTATACTGCAGACTCTCACTGACCTCAATCACAGCAAAAATACTGCTTTTTGTGTCCCTGAATGATGAGTACAAAAATTAGGAGCCTGCAGAGATGTTGTTTATATTTTCTTGTCCCTCAGCACAAGAGCACCAACACCAGTGCCAGGTGACCATCCAAGCAGTGAACAGCAGGACAGGGACTGCAGGCCAGGAACCCACCTTGTACTTGTCATAGATGGCCTCTCTCCTGGCTGGATCATCGGGATGCAGCTTGGGATCCCGCCGGGCCAGGCGCAGCAGCATCGTCCGCTTCAAATCCATCCCGAGCTTGGAGCACAAGTCAACCCTGGGAGTCTGCACAAAGGGAGCCTGGAGTCAGGCTGCACCAAGGGACCAGCAGCCAGGGAACACAGGAGTCTCCCAGCACACTGACAGCTTATCCACACACAGCAGAGGCTCTCAAAACACTTGTTGTGAAAGGGGAAAGATCTATTGGATTTGTTCTGGAGACAGATCTGAGTTTCAATATCAAGGGCACCAGTCAAGAGGGTATTAAAGGCTGGAGCATTAGAGCTGTGCTAAAACATTAACAGTAGCAGTTGTTCAGACTGGAGGAGAGAACATTGAGGGCAGAGCTCAGCAGGGGCTGCAGCTCCTCCCGAGGGGCAGCTCCGGTCTCTGGGACTGGGACAGGAGCAGGGAACGGCTGGAGCTGGGCCAGGGCAGGCTCAGGCTGCAGATCAGGGAAAGGTTCTTCCCCCAGAGGTGCTGGCACTGCCCAGGGAGTGGGTACAGCCCCGAGGCTGCCAGAGCTCCAGGAGTGTTTGGACACTGCTCAGGCACAGGGTGGGGTTGTTGGGGTGCCTGTGCAGGGCCAGAGGTTGGACTGGATGATCCCTGTGGGTCTGTTCCAACTTGGGATTTTCTGTGCCAGAATTCTGTGGCTCCCGGCCCGTCAGCCCATGGGTGAGGGCAGCGTGGGCTCAGCCGCGCCCGGCCGGAGCCCCGGCGGGTGCGGTACCTTGAGGATGTAGAAGTCGAAGCCGAAGGCGGCGTCGATGAGGTCGAGCGTGCGCATGGTGACGGTGATGGTCAGCGTGGCGTCCAGGATCTCGCTGTAGAACTGCCGCTTGAGCAGCTGCGGCTTCCACGTCTTGGGCAGCCTGGTGGAGAGCTGGGCACGGCGCGGCCGTCAGGGGCTGTCCCGGGGGGAGGCCCCGCTGCCCCCGGCCCGGGCCCGGGGAAGGCCGCGGCGCTCACCTTGTCGTTCTGCGCGTAGCGGAAGCCGCGGATCCATCCCTCGCCGCCCCAGAGCCCCTCGTCGGCGGCGGGCGGGAAGTACACGGGCACCGGCACGTCCTGCACGCGCTCGCGCTCCCCGGTGCGCGGGTTCCGCCGGTAGCGCAGGCCGTGCGGTTCCCAGTGCACGGGGGTGGGCGGCGTGTCGTCCTGCAGCGAGGCCAGGTAGTGCTGCGGCAGCCGGGCGCAGATGCCCTCCCGCATCCGCATGGCGGCCCAGAGGCGCGGCGGGAAGCGGTGCAGCGGCATCGCCCCGACCCCGCGTCCCCCGACCCGGTCTGGGCCCCGCCGCCGCTTCCGCCCCGCGCGGCCCTGAACGGAGCCGCAGCCACCGCTCATTGGCTGGCACCAACAGAGCACGACGGTGGCCGGGATGGGCCGCGCAGCGCCCGCGTTTCGTCCCCAGCAAGCACGGAAGGCGCTGGAGCGCGGTCCCGGCTCCGCCCGGCGGGGCCCAGAGCGGAGCGGGGATGGGCAGGGACGGAACCGCTGCAATTCCACCTCAATGGACTCGGGGGAACGGCTGGAGCTGGGCTCAGGCTGGAGAACAGGGCAGGTTCTTCCCCCAGAGGTGCTGGCATTGCCCAGGCTCCCCAGGGAATGGGCACGGCCCCGAGGCTGCCAGAGCTCCAGGGATCCCCAGGGATGCCCAAGGATGCCCAGGGATCCCCAGGGATGCCCAAGGATGCCCAGGGATCCCCAGGGATGCCCAAGGATGCCCAGGGATACCCAGAGATACCCAGGGATGCCCAGGGATGCCCAGGATGGGGTTGTTGGAGTGGATTTTCCTTGTGGGTCCCTTCCCACTGAGGACATTCACTCATCCTGTGCAGAAGAACTTCACACGGAGGGTGGCAGAGCCCTGGAACAGCTGCCCAGGGAAGGATCTCCCTCTCTGGGGACATCCCAAATGCCACCCGGACACACTCCTGTGTCCCCTGCTCCAGGTGGCCCTGCCTGGGCAAGGGGGGTGGATGAGATGAGGTCCCTTCAAGCCCTGTGCTTGTGTGACTGCAGCCACCAGGCGTCTGCCCGCAAATACCGTCACCTTTATTAAATTATAAAACCGTAAGCTTTAAAATTTACCGTATAAAATAATCACAGGTATTAACAGCAAAGAAAAAAAATAACCTTTTTTTTTCCCCCCCCAGACACAGGAATTTGCTCAGATTTTACCCAAAATAATTAACCCTCCCTCCTGCAGGCACAAGGCCAGGTCAGCAGGGAGGGGGTAAAGCAAAAATTAACGATCAAACACAAAATAAACAATCACGTTCGCGGGATTTCTTGCCCCAAAGCTTCTCCTGCTTCCAGCATGGAAATCCCTGAAGGGAAAGGCCAGATGAGGAATTATTGCTTTCTATGATAACCAGCAATACCCGGCCACATCAGTGGCATCAGGTCACACTGGTGGCACCCGGGTCACACTAGCAGTACCCAGGTCACACTGGGGGCGCCTGGGCCACCCTGGTGGCACCCAGGTCACACTGGGGGCACCTGGGCCACCCTGGTGGCACCCACGTCACACTGGCAGCAGTCAAGTCACACTGGTGGCACCTGAGTCACACCAGCAGCACCTGGGTCACACTGGAAGCACTCAGGCCACGTCGGCAGTACCCAGGTTACAGTGGCACCCAAGTCACACTGGCAGCAGTCAGGTCACACTGGTGTCACCCAGGTCACACTGGCAGCACCTGGGTCACACTGGCAGCACCTGGGTCACACTGGCAGCACCCAGACCAGTCTGGTGGCACCCAGGTGGCCTGGCATGGACGGCACGGCTGTGAAGGAGCGGCGGTCGCCTGCCATGGTGCTGTGGCCTCAGCACCGCTGTGCAAACTGAGACAGGGGAAAAAAAAGTGCCTAGAAGTGATAAAAGTTGGAGGAAGCCCTGAGGGCCCCATGTCCCCCTTTCCAGCACAAGGAAACGCAGGGGACACGGGTGAGGGGGGGATGACACTGCTGGCTGTGGACAAGTGTCCTTCACTTGTCCTGAGCCTGCTTAAAAAGGGGGACTTTGCAGAGGGATAAAGTGCAGAGCTGAGCTGGGTGCTCCTCAAAGCAAGGAAAGAACCCCAAGGAGGCAAATCCTTCATTAAAAGCTCTTTCCTCCCCAAAGCCACCTGAGGAGGGGCTCCCAGCAGCACCACCAGGCTGACACAGCTGGAACGACGTAGTTGAGCCCTTATCTGTACGAGAAGGATGGGCAAAGACAACTTCCCTGCTTGCCAAGTTCTGCCCTTGCTTTCCACGTGGCCTAGAGTAAGGCTAAGGTGAGAGCTGCTGCAAAGGAGACCTTGACCACCTGGGGAGCCTCTGGTGATGCTCCTGGCTGGGCTGGGACCCTGCAGCACATCCAGGCTCCGAGGCACAGCAGGCTGGAGGAGCAGCTCAGGCACCACCCTGAATCACATGCCCCAGAGAGAGCCCTGCCCATGCCGAACCCCCCAAAAGGAGGAAAACGCTGAATACCTGAACACCATCAGCCTGGCTCTTTCCAGAGCTGAAGTGAAGCTCAGTCTGAACCCTGCACTGCTGTGGATGCTGTGGATGCTCTCACATCTGTGAGATGCTGCTGCTGCCTCCTGCATGTCCCCACGTGGGGATTTTCACATTCCTGCCAGGTCTGATCCTGAATCCAGGGCCCAAGTCCCAGCCCCATTCTTTCCCCACAGAATCAGGACCAGGTAAGAGCAGCAGCACCTGTTTCAGAGGGAGAGAGGCTCCAGACCCCCAAGGAGATGGCAGCCAAAGGTCCAGCACACGTTGGGGTCAGTTCCCTCTCTCCCCATCAGCACCAAGGGCACCTGGCAGTATTTGCTCTCCAGATCAGAAGAAACGTGTTCTTCTCTTGGGTTCAAGTGCTGACTGCAGGATGGCAGGGGAGGTCCCTGTCCCACATCCTCTACCAGGACGGGGTGCAGAGAAGAGCCCAGCAGCCAAAGCCTTGGCTCCAGCTCTGTGGGCTAAGCCCAAGCCTCATGGATGCAGCAGCGGGGGAAGAAGGGTTGGCGATTTCCCCCAGGGCTATGGGGAGGTGGGGGACAAGCTATTCCTTGATCTTGAGCCATGAAGAGCCTGCCCCACCCCAGGAGAAAAGCAGAGCTGGCCTCAAACTTGCCTCCATAAGACCAGCCCAAACCATCTTCATCTCTAAACCCTGTCCACGCTGTGCCCTCGTGTCCAGGGAACGAGCACGTGAGAGGACTGACGACACACGAGGGGCAGCCACGGCCAAAAGCAGCTTCCCCATCCCTCCACCCTGCGACCAGGACAGGTCAGGTCACAGCATAGAGCTCCTCACGGTCGTTCTGGCAGATCTGATAGCGACACGTGAGCTTCTGGGACCAGGCCCAGGGCTTCTTATGCTTGTCCCGAGGAGGGAGCAGGAAAGCGACACTGCAAGCCACCAGCACGTGCCAGATGCTGTGGGTGTAGTAATAGTTCTCATTGGTTTCCATGAAAGCGTACACTGAGATGGCAATGAAAGCCAAGGTGATCCCTGGGAGGAGGTAGAAAACCCAGCGCTTCCACGAGGAGGGGTAGCAGTGCCTGCGCTTTGCTCCGTGGTGAACCTGGGGGGGTCAGAGCACACGGGGGTTTAGCAGAGGCTGGGGCAGGGGGGAGACAGACCCCAGAGCATCTGCCAACCTCCCAGAGGGTGCTTGCTGTCCCTGAGGAGTTCAGCCCCTCCGCTGCTTGGGCCCATCTCTGCCCAGCACAGAAGGTACAGCTCCTCCCCAGGGCCAAGCCACAGCCCATGCTGTGGGACAGCACTGCAGTTCCAGGTCTGAGACCCAGAACCAGGGCATTTCTCAGCTACTGCAGGGCTGGGAGGTGAATCCCTTGCCCTGTCCCCTCCACCAGGGTGTTTCAGGGTTTCAAGCCATGCCTGTGGATAGGCTGGAGCCTCAGATCTGCTCTACCACCACCATTCCCCATGGGGAGCAAAGAGCAGCAGGTCCAGCCTGGCTGCCCTCACTTACCCACGCTGTAACCATGATGACGAGGGCGAAGAGGCAGGGACCCATCATGTTCCACACCCCTCTGCGGTCCAGCTGCAGGGACATGGCAATTAACAGGGTCCCCAAGATGAAAAGCACCTGCAAAAGAGACACCACCACTACTCAGGAGCTCATCTGTCGAGAGAGTACAGCCAGACATGCCAGAGGCAAGGAGAACCTCTTCTGGTTACCCAGCTCGGCATCCATGCAAGAGTCAGGGACAACACCTTCAAGAAGGAGAAATCACAGAACCCATGAACCTTTACCCCAAATCTCAGGGGAAATCTTCAGGCCCAGCCCCCTTTGTGAGCACACAAACCAACCAAACTGCTGGGACAAAACAACCCAGGGTGACAAACAGGCTCTGTCACCAGCTGTGTCATTACAACACAGAGGGCTCAGCGTGGCCACTCGTGGTCTGGCTGGGCCATGGGGGACACCTGACACTCACGTATTTCAGGATCTTCTTCAGACGGGCCATGCACAGGATGGTGACCCAGATGGACACCACGGAGCCCAGGAAGTCACAGTACTGCAGGGTGTCATAGTCCATGATGCACATCACAGCCACGCCCGGCTGGTCACACGCGTGGTAGAACTGCAGATGGGACAAAAGCAAAGGTCTGCATCACCCAGCAGCACCACATGGCTCTGTGGGAAGGGGAGGCAGCAGAAGGCTCAGCCCACAGGCAGGATCCCTCCTGCAGTGGCTCCAGGAAGCTCCACCAAACCACTGTGGCATGGAAAGCAGGTGAGAGCAGGCACCCTGCATGTCCCAGCAGCTCTGAAAGGGCAGGACATAGCACTGGGGTGAGTCCAGAGGTGGGACATGGACTTGATAAGGGGATTGAAGCACCTGCTCTATGAAGACAGGCTGGGAAAGCTGGGGCTGTTCAGCCTGGAGAAGAGAAGGTTGCATGGAGAACTCATAGCACCTTCCAGCATTTGAAAGGGGGCTGCAGGGAAGCTGGAAAGGGATTCTTCTCAGGAACTGGAGTGATGGGACAAGGACTAATGGGTACAAATTGAAAGAGGGGAAATTTAGGTTAGGTATCAGGGAGAAATGCTTTACTGTGAGCATGGTGAGACACTGAAACAAGTTTTCCAGGGAGGTTGTTGATGCCCAGCCCTGGAAGTATTCACAGCCAGGCTGGATAAAGCCTTGAGCAATCAGGTCTAGGGGGAGGTGTCCCTGTCCACGGAACTAGGTGATTTTTAAGGTCCATCTCAATCCCTTAACATTCTCGGATGGAGGTGCTTGTCCAGTGATCCCAGAAGCTCCTTGTGGAGCTCCAGGATGGGCTGCTCCACCAAGGACTTCATTCTGGTGCAGCATTCCCAGAGCTCAGGGGGAGGTGTCAGGGGACACAGGCAGGCCCTACCGTGGAGAAGAACATGGTGTAGGTGTAGACAGAGGCCTCCACCAGGTAGTAGCGATAGACAGCGACGGCAATGGCAGGCAGGAACATGAGGTTGCTCAGGGTGAGCAGGAGCGTGGCCAAGTTCTGTGTGCCCACGGTCTGAGCCTTGGTGTCATCTGTGCAGCTCCAGCCTCCCCAGCCTGCAGACAGAGAGGCTTCTGTGAATCTCAAAGGCCCTGCCTTGTCCTCCCACAGCAACCAGCAGGAGCCTGGGATGCCCAAGAAGGAGCAATCCCACACCCAGACTGTCCCTGAGCCTCTTCTCCATCAGCCTTATGCTCCTGCTCTCAGGGTGGTCTCATTACTCATCACACACTCTGCTGTGGGAAGCTGGGGAACCCCAGCAGAGCCCTGTGGCTGCCCTGAGGACATTCCCCAGGTTGTCCCCACGTAGCAGAGGCCATCCTCCATCCAGACTGGTACTGTCCATCCCTGCAGTAACTCAACACACATGCTACTTGCTGCTGGAACATCAAGCACTCAAGGTTCAGATGCTTCATGTGGTGGTGGAAGTTGGGTGCAAGATCCCTACAGATCCCAGGAATCAAGTGGAGAACAATTCCCAGCACTGAGGAAGCCACTGGGCTGCCCTCCTAGCAGCTGTCATAGCAGGGCAGACCCAAAACCAGATCAAGCTGCTCTGGACCTTTCCCAGCTGACTTTTGAAGATCTCCAAGGATGGAGACCTGGGACCTGTGAAAAAAAAACAGCTCTGAAGGGCGAAAAAAAATGTGTCTTCTTCAATATAGGTGGAAATTTCCTTGCTGCATCCAATGTCTGAGGCCTCTTGCCCTTTCCCTTTGCTCACCCTGGCTCCAGGGTCCCTGTAACCGCTATGGGCAGCAGAAAGTGTGGTTGGTCCCACTCCAGCTCATCTTCCACAGGCTGAACAAACCCACTGCCTCAGCCCATGCTGACATCCAGGGCTGCACAGGAGCCTGGGAGTGAAAATTTCCTAAAGAACAGTGCGTGACACAAAACACAACTCTCACCCTCTGACTGGATACCAAGGACTGAACTGAGGCAATCTCTACAAGCACAAATCTGCCTCTTCTTTTTTTTTAATTATTTAAATTATTTTAATTAAAGATTAGGATGCTTATGCCCTCTTTTTGGAAAAAGGGGGTCAGCCACAGGGCAGCCAGGGTATGTGCAGGCACTCCATGGTCAAGAAGCAGAGTTAACAGTAGCATCCATCCCATTCCAGAGTCACTGGAACCCACAGCAGCAGCTCTGCCCCGTGTGCTGGCTCCCTGCCAGGCAGGGCCCAGGGAACCTTCTGTCCCTGCTTTATTTCTGGGTCACCAACATGCCGATGGGGCATTTTGCTCGGAGTGATTCAGCGGAAAGCTGTCCTCAGCCTGATTCCCCAGTTCCCTTAAGGTGCTGTGTGCTTCCCAGAACCTGGCAGCCTTTGGGGAAATTGGGATGCTGCTCTCCATCTCGCTCTTCACCCATCATCAGCACTGCAGCAGGGAGGTCCTGGCTCAGGCCCAGAGCAGCAGGGAACCACATTTTGCCTTGTCCTTCTGCTGAGAACAGGTGCACAGACCCACCCAAGCACAGCAGAGCTCATCTTCTCTACACCACAGACTTCCCAGGCCATTAAGATAATTAGGAGCTGACACAGATATTCCTCCTCCAGGGGCACCTCTGAGTCTGAGGCTCTTGGCAGGAGGCACACAGGGACCGCAGCCCGGCCTCATCGCATCTCGTACCAGGAACCTACACAACAAACCTCCCTGACAGGCATGGGCTCTGACACAGGCATTTTCAGGCACCCTGATCTCTCTGGGGATGCTCAGAAGCATTTCTCCAAGCCCTGGGGGACTCCAAGCTGTCCTCATCCCAATTCCCCATCTCCCCTGGGTGCTCCCCAGAACCTTGCTTCCCCAGGCACTGCCATCCAGGGCAGACCCCAGGCTCCCCCTCTCAAACACCACCACTTTAAATGGTGCTGTCCCCTGGGGGAGGATGGCAAAGCTTCCCAGGAGGAGGCACTCACCAGCCTTGCAGCTGCAGCCAGCATAGAGGTAGCCGTGTCTGCGCAGGAGGCTGCACTGCCCGTAGGGCCCGCAGTCGTTGAAGCAGGGGGTGAGGTACGCGAACACCGTCACTTTGGCTTCGGCACTGGTACATTCCCTGCAAGGACAGCACGTCCTCTCGGTGCCACAGCCCTTGGGACAGCCCTGTGCCCTGCTCCCAGTGGCCAGGCCATGCTCCAGCATGCAAGCTCCCCGGTATTTCGGGATCTATTCCACCCCTCCCAAGAGCCAGGAGCAGAGTCTGCTCCCTCACCACCTGGGCTGCCAAACTCACGTCCAGGTGGGTGTCAGCTCTCCCCAGACCTCAGGGCAGACCCCAGGGCCCAGGACTGTCCTCAGGACCAGTGTCACCAGTGCTGTTTTGCATCATGCACCTGGCTCCTTACACAGGAAACCAGCAGGAATTCAGGCATAGCTGCCTGCACCTTAGAGACCTCCCAGAAGGGTAACAGCAGCATTATTTCCCAAACTATCACCTCCAAATCCACCTGGGGATGGTCACCTAGGCAGGCTCTGCCATCTGCAGTCTGTGTGAGCTGTGCCAGCTCAGCCCCAAACAAGCTGCTTGGGTGCTCACAAGGGAGCAAGAGAGCAGGGCCACCCACCTCCCTGTCCCTCTGCACCACCATTCAGCTGCCACCAGGAGAGAGGAGCCCACAGCCCAGACAGGAGGATGGGGGTCAGGGTTGCTCACACAAGCCAAGGGCAGTGGGGTGTAGCAGACTGACATCCAGACTCACCCCTGTCCCTTGGGGCAGAGGAGCTGCAGGGACAGGAACCAGTCATCTGTCTGTGGGTACAGGACAATCAGCATTGCTTCTGCAGAGGACGTGCTCACGCTCAGAGGGTAGCCCTGGGAAAAAGCTGGAAGAAAAGAGGGTGCTGTGATGTGCCAGGGCTTGAGGAGAAGGGCCCACAGCAATCCCAGGAATCAGCTGCCTCCTGTGGCTCCTTGCTCCCATGCTCAGGAGGCACCAGGGGCATGGAGAGTACCCCTGCTCTCCAAGAGCCTTTTTCTTGAGATCTCAATTTTTAATTTTATCTCAGTTCCTGGTACATACCTGGGCAGCACAAGGCACCTGGAACAGCCTGTTGTCTTGGCTGGTCCTCCAGAGCACAGCTTAGTGCTTTGCACACCAGCAGTACCTTCACCATCCCCAAAGCCCCTGCCAACAAGGCTGGAAGAGCCCCAGCTGGTAACCAGACCTTCCTTTGGTGGAGGCTATCTCATGGTGCCAAGACCACCACCTGCACCCCAGCACCCTGAGAATGTGCCAGCACAAAGACCTCATGAGGGTTTGTGCAAAAATCAGTTTCTTAGGGACACCCCATGAAATCCTGAGGCAGTTAACAGCTGGCCAGGTCTAAAAGCAGAGCCCTGAGATGACACAGCTGAGCTGGTGACAGTGCCAGCACCTCTCCTACCTGTGCTGCAGTTGCGTGTGGCGTTGAGGGACAGCACTGGTGAAGCAGCACTCACGCAGGCTGCCACGGTGGCGTTGGCCAGGCTCACGGATGTCTGTGCAAACAGAGCAGAGTCCCACGTTAGGGCACCCTGATGCCACCCCCCACACCATTCCTCTCCCACAGTGCCCATGGGACAATAAATCCTTCGGGTCAAGTCACCCATCAGCTGAGGTTTCTGTTCCACTGGACCTTGTGCTACCACTGTGTTGTGTCACGGCTGAGAGGCAAGAGACCCTCGTGGGGGGCCCTGCCAGGGGAACTGCCCCAAAGCTGGGATATCCTCACATCACTTCAGCACCAGCACGGGGGAGATGCAAGTCAGAGTCTGCAGAACATCAGGGCTGAGCCCTGGTCCAGCCCTCAAGATGTTTCATGGAATTTCAGGGGGCTGATTTTGGTGGTGATGGCAGTGAAGGAGCCTGGGAATCAGTGACTTGGACAGGAACATCCCTGGGCTCCCCTGCTCAGCCTCCTCTCCTGGTGGCAAGGTGCCAGGCTCCCGTGGAGAAGATGGCATTGCAGCTGCTTTCCATTTTGTCTCCTCTGCGTCACTGCCGCCACATGCCGCAGGCTGTGGCATTTGAATTGGAGCTGGCAGGTGGGACACGCTGGAAGCAGCTAAAAAAGGCTCAGAGTATTTTGTAACAACAAAAAGAGAAATATTCCCACTGGTACCTACAACCTCTGGAGCACACAGGAGCAGGGAGGAGCCCTGCCAAGGAGACACGACCCCGTCCATCCTGCACACCTTGTTGAGCAGCAGATTGACCACGAGGGATCCCCCGCTGTCCATGCCTGTGTTCAGGTTGAGCAGGAGGAGGCTGGGGGAGAGGGAGCTCACGGGCACGCTGGGGCCGTTCAAGAGCCGGTAGCGCACGGACACCACGTCCAGGTCCTCCCTCACGACGGGCTGGCTCTGCAGGCAGGAGCTGCGCTGGCCAGACACGTTGTGTGGAGCCCCTCCTGCAGCTGGAGCAGAGCTGCCTGCTGCTCCTGCTCTGGCACCAGCCTGGCTCTGGTTTAGGCTGATGAAGTTAAGGAAGGAACTGGTGCTTCCCGGTCTGCAAACTAGAGCAAAAAAGGAGAGGAATCAGCACAGCCAGCTCTAGCACCTCACACAGGCAGGGCCCCAGCAGATCCAGCGCTCCAAGGGACAGCACAAACTGGGGGGGTTCAGGTGGTTCACACCCTGCATGAACTGTCCCTGAGGAGCCACCTTTGCAGGAGGAGCATCCAAAAGCTGGGACGCTGCTGGGAGCCAGAGGGTGGCACAGTGGGTGGAAGCACCCTGGAGCTGCAGGGAAAGGGGGAACAGAAGAAGGGATAACACAGCATCATCAGGGTGCCCAGGGAGTGCTCACTCACCAGCAGCAGAGCTCAGCACCCAGCTGTCCCACAGCCACAGGCTGCACAAAAGTCCCTCCAGCTCTTTGTTTTGTGAGGAAGCAAAGCTGAGCAGGAGGGACAAGCCAACCCAGTGGAGCACAGACCATCACACTGCAGCAGATGGAGCTGAATGGGGCACCTGGAGTCCCACTGCTGCAGACTGCCCATTGCTCCCAGAGACTCCAGTGCTACCCTCTAACACCTCTGCTGTCAGTACCAGGTCTTCCAGCACAAAGGACGAGTCTCTGCTTCGAAGAGGACATGGCAGAACCCCCAGCAGAAGAAAACTTTAAAGATGTACCTAGCTTGTGAGTTTCCAGCAGTCAAACAGGGGTTATGGTCATGTAATAGGTGCAAACGTGCCTATCACAGCCACAAGGACCTTGTGACCACCTGAGCCACACGGTGCCACTGGAAATGGCAACATCTCCTTACTACAACCCCAGACATTTCCCCAAGTTAACCTCTGTGAGGTGGTTTCCTGCCTGTAGTCTGCTCTTGGCCAATTAGTAATCAACACAGCCTTAGTCTGGTGGACCACAGAAAACTATTTTCCCCACCAAAATTTAAGCCAGCTGCTGCTTCCCAAACAGCCTTTAGTAAAACAACACTGAACTTTTCAGGTGTTTCCAAACAGCTCTAGCAAGAGCCTCTCTGGGGTGAACACTGGAGTTTTCAATTTTGTCCCCAAAGCAAAAATTAGGGCATCCAAGAGGAGGCAACCAGCATGATGGGGAGCATAAGCCACCATAGCCAGGCACCCAAAGACCCAAAGCGGGGACACAGCACACACAGTTCCTTCCCAGAACATTGAATCCCACCTGTGAAGGAAGCCAGCATCTCCACCGACACGCTGGCATTGGCAGTGCCGAGACTCTCCACCACGATCTGCAGCCACTTCTCCCAGGGGGGCGAATCCAGGGCCAGGCTGCAGTTGATGCTCCCTGTGCAGGTGAGGCTCCTCTGGAAGGACTGGGGCAGGGTGATGGAGCCCAGCAGCACCCGCACGGTGCAGGCTCTCTGCTCGCTGGTGACGCAGCTGCTCAGCTGGAACCGCATTCCTGCGGCGTGTTTGGGAACGAAGACCCTGCGCGGGGAGGGAGCAGCAGTTTGCAGAGCTTACACTCTCAACACCAGCCCAGGCCCCCAGGGCTTTGTGACAAGAGCTAGACCGCCCTGGTTGGTGCTGTGAGAATCCTTCCCAAGGCAAACATCTGGAAGAGCTAAAATTCCTGCAGTTGAATGAATCTATGGCCACCTGGGAAGAGTCGGAGAAGGGTGCTCGTGTGCTCCCTGTGCAGACCCTGCCACTGCTGCAGGGAGCTCAGCAACAGGCTCAGAGTCCCCCCAGCTCCAGCCCCACGTGGGAACAACGCTGGCTTCCCCATGGCAGCTCGTGTGGGAAATCCCACCCCGCCGTGCCCTCAGTTGCCCACCCGCTGCTCCCACTCACTTGACATGCAGTGGCTTAGCAGGCGAGAGAACGGTGTGTGGCATGGGGACACCAGGCTCCAGGACAGGCATATCAGTGAGTCTGAGCACAAACATATCTGCCTGGAACATATAGGGGCATGGAGTGGAGAAACCCTGCAGGAGGGGAGAGCACAGGGGTCAGCTGTGGTTGTGATGAGACACCCAGGGCAGGGCTCTGGGCAGGACCCTCACCTTCACCTCGATCCTGCCCGCAGCCTGGGGCAGGTGGGCAGCGATGAACCAGTCCCCAGAGGCAGGGGTGGTGACGTTCACAAAGGTGGTGTTTTGCAGAGCACTGCTCAGGGTGATGCTGATGTTGTAGGAGGGACGGACGGTGGCATTGGCAGGAAAGCGAGTGCCCAGCGGGTTAATGACGGGAGGGGCTCCGTGGCGAAAGTGCCTGCCAGAGAAAGCACAGCGAGAGCAAACTCAGGGATCTGCAGGCACTGGCAAGATAAACTGGGATACAAACTGGCCTGGAAAGGGAGCAGGCTGGAAAACCCCACATTTTCAGGTGGAGTCATCATTTTCATGTGGTGAGGATTGGCTGCTATTAGCTTATCTGGGATTTATTTAGAGATTGGTTTAACTTGGCAGCTTATTAAGATTTACATGGTTCCATCAAGCCTGGAAGCAAATTTCCAACACTTGCTAAGGCCAAGCCCCACCCACAGACTACTGCTTTATAACCATCAGCAAATTCCCCAAATAGGGAACATCTTCCACAGAGAACTTTAATTTTCTAGCTAAGATCTGCATCTTCCCGTTTCCTCTTCTAAGAAAGGCAAGCAGACAGACTGTAAAGTCACTTTCCAAGGAAGACCCATATTACAGACTTCAGTACAGCAGTACTTCTGCTTTCCAGATAAGCATTTGAAGTAGCAGGAACACACACAGCTGAGGAACGTGGGAGATATTTATTCAGTCAATTTGGCATTTAATTTGATTGCTTTTGGACTGCACTGCAACAGGTCCAGCAAGCAGACATGACAGGTGATACGTTATTACCCCTTGAAGCTTATCTGGTTAGCCATCACTTCCTGGATTATTGTTTAGCTGCTGCCTTGTCCCTCATGTCCCCAGACTGCTGGAAACCCTTCTGGGAAGCAGAAAACAGGAAGATCATCAGTGCCAGGAAGCTCAGGAACAGCTAAGAGTGCCAGTCTTTCCCGGACACACCAGGGGAGCACAAGCCAAGCAGCTTCAGTCACTCCCAGATCTGGAATGGATGCAAGAGACCCATGTGACTCCATGGGCACAACTTGCTGAGGAAGCTCGGTGTCCTCCAAAGATAAAGCTCAAAATCTGGCAACTTTTGGACCTCAAATCCTTCAACAAGTCAAGGACTGTTTTAAGCAGCATTTCTTTCACTGACAGTGAGACATGAGCAATCTTCTCATGCTCCTGTATCCCCACAACATCACTGGCATCTCCTATCTCTGTTCCGTGCTCGGCCACGCCCTGCACAAAGTGCCCCCAAATCTCCTCAGTCCTCCTGCACTGGGAAGTTTGCCCATCCACAACCAGTTTGGGTCTGCTCAAGTCCCTCGTAGTCCTGCCACATCCTTTGGCACCATGTGCAGGTTCTGCCAGGCCAGGAACACCTCTGAGCAGCACATCTGCCTTGCTGTGAAGCTCTCTCCACTGTCCTAGGGGATCTCTTGGACACCACACATAACAGGCAGCCCCAGATCAACGGGTAACATGAACACAAAACCCTCCTACAGGTTTAAAAACAGATTCTGTCCTGCTACATGAAGAAACTCTAGTTCCTGCAGCTGAGGAACTGCCCAGCCTCCACAATCAACCAGCCCCAGCCACGAGTGACCAGGACAAGGGGACAAGAAGCCCACAAGGACAAGCCCTGGCACGGGGACATACATACACAGTGATCTCCATGCTGGTGCACTCGGGGCCTTTCCCCCGGGATGCCTGCAGGAGCCAGCGTAGCAGCACGGTGTCTTCTGGCACGTGGAAGTGGAAGAGCTTGGCATTCCCATACCAGCTGTAGAAGGACAGCTTCTGTGCACTCTGGGAGAAGTACTCGGAGACATACAGGGAGTCTGGAAGGGAGAGAGCACAGCAGTTGGTGGGGAGCTGCTGGGGTCAGGCTGCAGGGCTTTATCCACCCACAGAAGCACACAGGAGACTAAATGTTTCTTGGAAAAGTGCACTTTGTGTCCCTGATTTCTCATTCCAGTCCCATTAGATATGTGGTGATCCATGCACCTCCAGCCAGAACCACCCACATGCCTGCTATAAAACCATCACCCTGAACCAGAGAGCACTAACAGATGCCTAAATTACACTCTGAGAAACGTGCCATGAAGATAAGAGATCACCAGAGACTCCAAGGAGGAGGAAAAGGTCAGGAGGAAAGGCTGATGGCAGAAGGAAAGGTGATGGAATAGGCAGCAGGAAGCCCTGGGGCACAGCCAGAGCAGATGGGCACAGGCAGCACAGGGTGCCCTGTGTCCTGCAGCAGTTTGTGGTGCCAAGAGGTAAAAGCTCTGCTCTTCTGCTGAGCATGTGGGCTGATGTTTTACATGGGCAGAGAGTGAAAGGACAGGGGGGATGATTTTAAACTAAAACAGGGGGGGTTTGGATTGGATTGGAAGTTAGGAGGAAATCTTTCCCTGGGAGGGTGGGGAGGCAAGCGCTGTCAAGAGGAGCTGTGGCTGCCCCATCCCTGGAAGTGTCCAAGGCCAGGTTGGACAGAGTTTGGAGCAACCTGGGATAGTGGAAGGTGTCCCTGCCCATAAGATGATCTTTAAAGGCCCCTTCCAAGCCAAAGCATTCTGTGATTATCCATTTACCCAGCTCAGGACACAGGCACTGTCCTCCTGTGACACAGGACACAATGAAAATTCATGTGCTGCAAATGTAACTCTTTCAGACATACCTTCTAAAGCCTAATGATTTTCCCAGCTGGAAGAAAGGCTGCTGGGGTAGTGAGAACAGCCCCAGGGTAGGCTGAAAGGGCGTGCAAGAGGACAACACCTACTCAAAGTGCCATCAGGACAAATTAGATCCTCCATCCCTCTGCCCAGCTGTACACCTACAGACCACCTCCAGCAAAATTAAACATTACCCAAACCAGCCAGACTGCAGCTCAGGGCTGGAAAAGAGGCATCACACCAGCTGAGAAAGGTATAAACTGCACAGAGACAGCAGAGCCAAGGGCATCCAAAACCAAGGCTCGTAACACTCAGCAAGAGGGTGGAAGCTTATGTCTTCATGTGTCTGTGGAGGGTTCCTGATGCTCCTTTCCTACTTTGGAATCCCCAGAGTGGGGAGAAACAGATTTCAGAGGCAGGTTCCTCATTTCTGCTGTAGAATAGCAGTAAGGGTGAGTTAACTTGCTTTCCCTCAAAGCTGCACACGGTCGTGCTGGACAAACAGAGGACCCAACTGTGTGTAAGAAAGACAGCAAAGAAAGAGGAAAACAGTCCTCAGGCAGGACCAGATCCTTGGGAGGTACTTCCTGCCGGGAGGAATCTAATCCTAGCAGGAACTACGATTCATGCCCCAAAGGAGGACACTCGCCGGCCTGCACCCATGGCACTGCAAGGAGACAGGAACGGTAATCATGGGTTTAACTCCTTGGCAAGGCACCAAGCCAAAGCCTGCGGGCATCCTGCAAGCCCAGCAGGGAAAGGAGGAAACAGGAGAGCGAGAAATACCAGCCACACAAGGCAGCTGGAGGATTTGCTCCTGGAGGAAGAGTGTGGCTGCCTGACCTTGCCACAGGGGCTGCCACGGGGGCCAGCCAAGGGAGCACCTTCTGCACGGAGTCAGGAAAGGCCAGAGGGAAAAGTGAGCCATGAGCAGCCAAGAGACCACAGCCCCTGGGCAGAGCTGTCCCACTGCAGTCCCCACGCTGGGGTCACACTGATCTCCAGGCCAGCAAGGAGCAGAGACCACAAAAGGGGCTTTTCAAACCAATGCTCCCTGGCTGAAACGGCAGCGCAGCGCGTGGGTGCTGCGGACAAGAGCTGGCTGTGATCCCTGCACGCCCAGGGACATTTCCCACACCGGGGCTATGGAAAGGAGCAGGCTTCCATCAGTGGTGCCTGCACCCCCAGCACACTCCACACACACTGGCACACTCGTTTCTGGCAGCCCACGGAGACATTTGGGCACAGGATGAGGGTAGGGAGGGACACAAAGCACGGTTAGAGCTGGGAGAGCTCTGGTCCTTCTCCATGCAGCAGGTCCCATCAGACACCCTACAACCTGCCCCAAGCCCACCAGCTGTCTGCCACGGCCACCACCCACCCTGCACGTCCTCACGGAGTCAAAGCTCCCTTTGTGTGGGTTTGGGGCAGGAGAGGGCAGGCCAACTGCAAAATTAAAAACTCCAGCAATCAGCAGTGCTCTTTATTAAGGACTGGTCAATTATGTGGAGTGAGCTCAAGAGTATTACCAGGTCAGAGCAGGCAGACCTGCCCTGCCCACACACTGCCTGTCACCAGGTAAGCACCAGCTGGGGCTGTGGACGAAGTCCACTGACAAACAGCTTCTTGTGGTGACAAGGGCTGAGCTCCTGCTTACAGGCTGTGCTGGGCACCCAGAGCTGCTCCAGCGATCTGGTATGTGACTCTCTCCACCCAGGCTGACAAGGAAATTCCACAGATAAACGGAACATCAGCACAGGAAAGCCTGAAAGACAGGTCACTGCAGCCGAAGCGTGTGCTCTGGCAGCCCATTTGCATCAAGAGAGAGTTCTCTGGCATGTGCTGTGCTCTGTTTGTGTCAGTCCCCATCTATTCAGTCTGCTCAACACCAGCATGGCAACACCTGGAAAGTCCCACTTGACTGTTCTGGGATGTGAAACAAGCTTTAAACTGAGCGAGAGACCCGTCCAGTGGATGCTGTTTTCCATCCCCTTCCATACAGATTTTGCATAAGCAGATTTCAAACGTATTGTGCAAAAACCAGAAGTGTTTTAAGACAAGGAACAGAATGCAGTAGAATCCCCGATGCACAGAGGAGACACATTATTTCAATTTCAGAGTAAAGAGTCACCTGCTACAGCTTGGGTTTGTTTGTCCAAAGATGATCTCATGGTAGTTTTAGGAAATAATACCTTGACTGCGGGTTTCACAGGCGCCCCATCAAAGGGATGAAGCCCTCATTTCAAAGCAGACACCGTCTAAAGCTAGAGTGTTGATGAGCCTGACTCAAGAAAAGACTGGGCTATGTTGCAGGATGTTTTCCTACTTAAAATGTAAGGGAAATCCTGTTTCTTCATCCCGGGTCTAAAATCCACCTACAAATGTTGTGGAACAAGGATCCCCCTCGCTCCCCTGGGGAGCAGCTGATCTTTTCCAGCGCTCAGATATGACCGTACCGAGGTATTCCTTGCAGAGGCATTCCCACAGCCGGCGGGACGGCGCCGGGACAAAGGCAGCAGCACACCTGAGGCTCAGGGGAGCTCTCCGGGGCTGGAACCCAGCGAGCAGGATGCCAGAGCAGGGTGGGCCTGGGGCACGGGGCCATCTCAGCCGCGGCTCCCCGAGAACCTCACGCTCTGCGGACCGTGAGGAAGCGACAGCCGGCATCAACAGGACAACCCCGGGCAGGACGAGCAGACCTCCGGGACGGGGCGAGCAGGTGAACAACCTCACCTGCCCGAACCTCTCCAGCGCCACAGCAGCGCCGGAGGAGGGGGCGCGATCCCCGCGGGACCCCAGAGCCAGCGCTCTCCCAAAGCCCCGCTCCCATCCATCCGTCCGCATGCACTGCAAGTAAAGTAACCCGAAAAGAAGGCAAACCCAAGGAAAGCAATCGCTGCGAACACAGCAGAGCCCTCTGCGAGTGGCCTGACCTCCCACTGCTCTGCAGGGCCGGCACAAGCGCTGCTCCCCGGGGATGCTCGAGAGCCCCCGGCTCCCTCGGGAAAGCAACGAGCCACCCCAAAGTCACCGCAGATCCACCCCGGCAGCAGCTCCGA
>NC_031783.1:2816170-2954308 GCF_001522545.3 Parus major
CGCAGCTCGCAGCTGAGCCGCCCCGGGAGCCCCCGGGATGAGCCTCGCAGCATCCCGGGCACCGGGCAGGGGGTGCTCCCGGCTGCGCTTCTCGGCGCCGTGCAGGCCGAGGAAGGCGGTGTTTGACAGGGGTTTAACCTGAAATCGCAAATATTCACACGCCTCGGTCATAGCGGACAGCCCGCCGCTCAGACGGGACATGGCTGAGGAGGCTCAGCCCTTCGACTGATGGGTGATTTAATTGATGCTCGTTCCTGAAAGGTCCGATCGCTTTCTCTGCTCTCACCCATCTGCCATGTTCATGGGACTCACGGGAGATGTGCCTTTCATAGGCACGGTCAACTCATTCTCTCATTTTCCAGCTGATTTCAAAACAGCTAAGGATTTTCTTTTACCTGTGTTTTCCTTGGGATAGTTCCCCAGCAGAAACAATGCAGCTTAGGGACAGACTTGGAGTCCTTGCTCAGGCAAGAATCCCACCACTCCCTTACGGCTCAGCTTAGCTGAGGACTTCAGGCCTGTTCCCAGTCAACCACCTGGAAATGGAGTTTCTACTTCTGGAACTCAAAATCTTGGCTGGTTGCTCTCACAAGATGTTACTCTTTGTAACAAACTCCTGGGTCATGGGAAGGAAATCCCCCAGGGAAGTGCATGCCATTTTCTAGGAACTCTGACATCACCAAAATCCCAGTCAGAGCAGACTGTGTGCTCAAAGCTGGCAGTGTCCTCATCTGATTTAGGAGGAGACTTCCCTGAAGTCAGCCCAGAAGCTTGAGCACATAAAGCTCAAGGGATGGGAAAAGACTGTTCTGCTAATTTCCAGCTTCAATTTGCTCACTGCTTGTTCATTTCTGTTTGCCCCTGTGTGATACTATCCTTGGATTTTCAGAGCTCTCCTTCTAAGAGGAAAACAAATAAACCCTTCTGTCCCTATCCCACATTAATTCAGCCTTCAGCTCCACTTTTAAAGATATCAGCTCATTTCCAATCAGCCCTTACAAATAACTTTCTTGAAGTGCCGTTTCTAGTAATTTTCCTCTTAAAAGAGAAAAAAAATGGCATTGAACCTCAAAGACTTGAGCATAAATTAAACTTATCTAACACAATGAAAAGTCAGATCCAGAATGTGTTACAATACCCATTTTTTCTTTCACAGCTTGGGTCCCTTGGAGTTGCTTGTTCCCAAGAAAAGCATTCCAGTGTTGGCTGTAACTGTGTGGATGGATGCTGTAGAACATGCCACCTCCAGACTGACAGCTGCTCCAAACACATGGGGACATGAAAATGTTGTCATTGCCTTAGTGTCTGTCTGGGCTGCTCTTTTTCCCTTCGGCTAGGCAGCCAAGAAGGGGTGAGTTTGGGCCAGGGACGGTCTCGTTTTGGCTGCAGAGCTGGATTAGGGCTGAGGCTGGAGCTGGAGAAGCTGAAGCTTCCTCCACATGCACAGGCAGTGCTGCAGGTGGGTCACAAAGACCTGCAGCCAGGCAGAAGATACAGCTGCAGTGGCATCTGCCTCATCCTGTGGCATCAAGAACCCACAGGACTCAGAAAACCACATGGGGGGCTCTGTCTGTGCTGAAGCCTGAGGGACCACGGCCGTGCTGGGGCCAGCGCTTCTGTCTGAGTCAGTGACACTCTGGATGTGGTGTCGGTGTCCCTGTGATGGTTAGGGCTGACCACTTCTGCTTCTTGCTCTTTGGTCATGAGTCCTGAATACAGCCCTTTATCAGGAAATCAGAGAAAAGAGGAAGACCCTGTTCTGCAGAGTGTATTTCCTACAGTGTTTCAAACAGCCTTGTGGAGAAGTCTGGATTATGTACTGGAAGTATCCCTCTTTGAGGCAACAACCTGGAAAAATAAATAATGGTGGCCTGTGCAAATTGGATTTATGGAGCTTTAACTGTGCTGACCCATGAATTTTGATAAATACATTTCTACTATTAATAAAGGCACTGAGCTGCTCAGCTATTGAGGGATGTCTAAAAGCTTTCTGGATGAGCAGCTGCAATGCACATTTTGCTGTATTGCTTTCCATAAATCCATAGCTGGGATCCTCCTGGCCATGTGCAAAAGTCTCTGGGGAGAACAGAGCTGGCACAGTCTGCTGCTCTGTTTGATCCTAGTGCAAGGAGTAAAAAAGTGGCACTGACTGGAAAACTCTCTCTTTTAACTATCTTCAGCTAGATCTTCATTGAATTGTGTCCCCCACAGCAGCCTGACTTGAAGTCACTCTGACAGGGGAAGGAAGAGTACAATGAAGAACTGTACCCCAGGATTAGGGACCAAAACTCTGCTGTTAGAGTTGCACAGTTTTAGTTTTTTACGGAACAGTCAGATGATGCTCCATCACTGCAGGAGACTGCTGAAAGGATATTTGATGTACTCTGTGGAACTTTGCACTGTGCAGCTCTCTGTGTTACTCACAAATGGGAAAACAGAAGGTCAATCCTTTCAGTGTAGATAAAGAGATAGGGAAATGTTATCTAAAACAGAGGAGGCTGGACTTACACTGGCTATTACATCTCAGGAAGAAGACGCTGGAGTCCTCACTGATGGTTTGCCAAAATTGTAGGCTTGATGTGCAGAAAAAAAAAAGCCAACAAAATATGTCGATGTCATCAGGAAGGGCTTGGGCTTGCAAAATGAGAGAGACCTCCTGCTTGTTGTGTAACAGCTGGGTGCACCCATATCTGTGCAGGTCTGACCTCTGATCATAAAATGCTATACTCATGGAACAATTTGGTTTGGAAGGGACTTTTAGAGGTTGTCCAGTTCATCCCCTGTGCCATGGGCAGGGATGGCTTCCACTAGGTCAGGTTGCTCAGGGCCCCATCCAACCTGGTTTTGAAAGTTTCCAGGGATGGAGCACCCCAATCTCTCTGAGTAATCTGTGCCAATGTTTTACCACCTCCATTGTGAAAAACTTCTTCCTTATGTCTAATCGAAATCAAACCTCTTAGTTTGAAACCATCACCCCTTGTCCTGTCACAACAGAACATCTCAGGATGTAAGAACACTGTGGACTTCAAGCCCTGAGCAGGGCACCTGAGATCAAAGGGATGGGGGAGCTGCAATGTCAGGGAGTTCTGGGGAGGTTGGGATTTTTCTCAGGAGAAGGGGAAGAAAAACATGCCAGCCCTACAAAATCATAGAGAGAATGTGGACCTGGTGTATGATGAGAGTTAGAGGCCATCAATCAGTCTGGTAGACTGACTTAAAATGGATAAAAAGGATTTTATTTGGAGCAGGTGGGAGAATGAACTTCTGGAACTCACTGCCACAGGAGGTTGTGGAAACAAATAGGATCAGCAGGTTTATAAAAGGTAGAGCAAATTCGTGAGCAGCAGACAGATGCTGAAGGCAACAGGCAGGAATGGAGCCTCTGGAATTGTTATTACTGCTTGTGTGGGAGCTGAAGGAACACAACCAGAGCTGTGCCCTCCCCAGATGGCACTTCTGCTGCTGAAAAACACAGAAAAACAACACAGGGAGAGAGGAAGCGCTGATGTCACCAGCAGAGCCTTGCCTATCATCTCAGCTCCAAGCAAAATCAGATCTCCCAGGTGGTTGCTGTGTGGTAGGAAGACAGGGAAACCAGCAGGAAGAAAGATTTTGCATTTCTATTCAATTTCCATCTTTGTAGTGAAAATCTAATCAATGCTCATTTTCTGTCTTCTACCACTTTTCCTTTTTTCCACTGGTGAAACAGCCAGTGGAGGAGGTGGGAGGATTCCAAAAAGTTTGAATTAAAGTGTATTTCAATCATTCCTTATTTTCAGACTGCTTGCCTGAAAAAAAAAAAAATCCCCTTTACCTCAAAAACTGATGGAAGCCACCTCCAAAATCCAATATCTCTGGGAAAAGAGGGAAGGGGATGGGTTCACAGAAATCAGACCATCTCTTATCATTAGCAGGGTAAAAGGAGGAAACCAAGGAACTACAAACCAGTTGGCTTCAAGTAAAAAAAAAAACCAACAACAAACAGTGGGACTTTTAATCGAAGAAGGAGATGAGTAATAATCATGGTCATTGCCAAGAATGAATCCTTTCAGATGAGTCTGTTTTCCTTCCGTGACAGATTCCAGTTCTTTGTTTACCATTATTCTTTACTGTGCTGTCATCAATAACTTGTGTTGTAGTGGAGAATGTCCTTATTAAGTTGTCAAATGTTCTTGAGCTGGAGGAGCTGCAAGCACTGGCTTAAAATTCAAAAGGGTCCAGACAAATCAGGGAGATCATTTCAGCAGGGAAAATCTGACATTTAGGAGAGAGTGCCTGTCCAAACACACAGCAAAGAAGCAGAAGACCTGTTGGCTGCACCACTCATGGATTACACTATTGCCATATTGAATTCCAATGTGTGATGTATAGAAAAGAACAGTTTGTAAAACACACCACGATTTCCCTCATTCAAACAAGAGGATCTCTCAACTGGTCTCCTGAAATCAGCTTCCAGCACAGAATTAATTCCCTATCTTCCCACTGCTTGTTTGCTAGATCCCCTTTGCTACTGGGAAGATAGAAAATTCAAGGAGAATTCCTGTTAAACTCCCCTGGGATGCTTGACCTCCTCCAGAAGTACATGTTTCTGTGTCCCTTTCCAGGACACACTCTGAAGGGACATGACTATCTAGCCAACATAACAAGATTAGAATCCAACCTATCTGGCCAATGCTGTTTGCAGCCCCTCGGGAGACTGGTGGAAGTCCTGTGATTGGGTAAATCTCTACTATCAAGCTCATTTCCTGAAGTCATTTCAATAAAAATGAGCTCTGAGATGCCACTTGCCTTGGTGACACCACAGAACAGAACACTGTGCTGTTCTGGGGGTATCTTTGAACCCGGCTGCTTTGTCCATCAAGGATAAATGAGAGCTGAGAAAGGCCTGCAGAGAGTGGAGACATCAAAACAGCCATGGCCTGGAGATACACGTCTTCTTTCTTCTGTGGAAGCTGCCTGGTGTGATTTGGCTTCCTGAGTGCTGCCATGGCCTGGATCAGGGGGCTTTGTGTCCAAATCCACCTCCTCAGAGTCACCTGGGGCTGCTTCAGGCTGCTCCGCTGTAGCAATGCAGAATTTGCCTCCAGCTCTCTCCCCAGCCCTGGAGCTGCAGCAATGCCGGCTGCAAAACCTGCCTGGGCCAGCACTGGGGCAAATACCTGACTGCTCCGCTCCAGAGCAGGGCTGCTGTGGTGCTGGTGGGTTCCAGGGATGCAGGGATGGCAGCTCAGCTGTGGCCAGCGTGTCTGTCCCACGGGGCAGGCTGTGTGTCCTGGGGCACACGAAGCCATGGCCACCAAGGGATGCTCAGCGAAGGGAACCCCTGTGCTATGAGCCAGAGGGGGGGGGCCGGGGTTGGAACTCTCAGCTCGGCACATGATGGGGAGGGGTCCTGCACCCCGCTCCGAGCCGGCAGCAGTGTCCCCAGAGCACCCGGGAGCCCCGCTCCTCCCAGCCCTCACCCTCTGCCCGGCCCCGATAAAGCACCACGGCTTGAGGTCCCCATCTTGTGGCAGCAGGGACAAACGGCTGGGACAACACGAGCTCAGCAGCTCTCGGGCCAGGCAGAACCTCGGCAAAGTGCTGCAGGGGCAGGACACTGCCCACGGCCAGCCCATGTGTCCTGCCTGAGGTCACAGCACGGCCTGGGAGAAGGCAGAAGCTAAAGCAGGTTGGGAACAGCTTTCACCCCTCACATGCACATTGTCCCCACATTGTCCCCACACTTATCTCACGTACCCACCGTGCTGGGGGCCATGACAGCCCTCAGGGGCTGGGTTTGGAGGAGCCCAAGTCCGTGCTGGATTTGAGGTTGGCTCTTCCCAGTGCTGTCCCCACCAGTTCACACCTCCTTGCACACCGGGGTGCCCTGGGTCCCCACCATATCCTGGTTCTCCACGAGATCCCCAGGAAGTTGTGCCGACAGCTCTGCCTGGGTGATGCTCCTGGCTGGAAGGGTGGAACCTGCTCCAGCACCTGCTCTATCCAAAGGTAGATCAGACTGGCCAGGGATGCCCAGACTGGCTTTCTCCTGCCTTCCTCCCTGAGCCCAGGAACAGTGGGCATGTGGGATGATGATGCCTGTGGTGCTTTGCACAAGAGACCCTGGAGGGCCTCCTTCTCTCTTTGGAGTTACTGGAGTTTCTCCTGTCTCCGTGCATTCACTGATGGTGCCTGGAGGCTGTGGGACTAGGGAAGAGGCCATGCTTGCCAGTGCCAAGGATCAAAGGAGCCTGTGCCAACCTTGGCTGGCTTTGTGAGCCACCCTGAGGCTTCCTTGAACCTTCCCCCCTCACTAAGGGCCTCCCAGCCCTTACTCAGCACCTGGCAGGTTGTAGCCTCCTGGGACTATCTGCTGCCCAGTCTCTCACCACACCCACAGCTGGAGGAGAGCCCTCACTTTCCTTTATCAGGCCCCCACCACGGCCACCCTGCTGCAGGCTGCGATAAGGGCTGGGGGGGGTGCAGACACCAGCAAAACTCCTGGGCTCCTTTTTGTGCCCTGACACTGTCCCACACTGCTGGATCTGGAGCTGAGCCCCATCTGCTCCCCTTGCAGCTCCCCAGGACCCCTTGGCAGTGACACCCCAGCAAAGGACCATTAGGTGGAGACAGAAGTCTTGCACCGCTGCACAGCCCTGTGTGCTGGGTGTGCAGAGATGTCCTGGCACAGGGAGGTCCTCAGGCTGCTCTCACTCTGCTACCAGGCAGAGGGTCACAGCTGCCAGGAGCCCCTGTACTCCTGTGTCTCCTGCAAACATTTCCAGGAGGAGATGCCCTCCAACACTGTCCTGAAAATGGGTGCATGGGGCTGGTGGTGCAGGAGGTGATCCCAGTGTGGAATTCTGCAGGGAGCCTCAGATCTTCCATGAGTCTCTCCCCTCCACTGGTGCCTAGAAATGCTCTGTTTGCTCCCAGAGCCCCAGGGCAGCAAAGCAGTGTCTGCCTGCTGGACACCACCCACCAGATGCTGCCTCCTCTCAGCGACAGCAAAACCAGAGCCCATTTCCTCCATGTACCCACCTTGTGGGGAGACCTCCAGTTCAGAGCCCCAGAGCACATCCCCCCCGCTCCCTTCCCGCAGGCAGCACACAGAGCAGGACACCAGAGCTGGAGCACAAATGCAAGAGATTTTATTTCAGAACATTTGACTGCTCGCTGCTGGAGGGCTGGTGGTGTGTTGGGTCCAGCTCTGCCCACGGTACACGTCTTAACGGTACTTGGCAGTCAGCACAGTGCCCACGGCGCACAGGAACTTGTCCAGGGAAGCGTGGACCTCTGGGGTCAGGAGAGAGGGGTTGCGAGTGGCCACCACCACCAGGAAGCACTGGCCCAGCAGCTGAAAGGCAAAACGATGTGGTGAGCAAGGGAATGAGGCAAGGGGGTAGCCAAGGGGTGCAGGAGGGAGGCTGGGCTGGTCACCCCTTCCCAGACACTCACTTTGAAGTTGACAGGGTCCACACGGAGTTTTTGGGCATGGAGGTCGCTGAGCTTGGAGAGGGCACCAGCAATGTCATCGATGTGGTTGGCAGCTTCGACCAGTGCAGCCGCCACCTTCTTGCCGTGAGCCTTGACCTGAGCAGAGCCCTTGCTTAGGTCGAAGTGGGGGAAGTAGGTCTTGGTCTGGGGGTAGGCGGCGAACATCCTGGAGAACAGAGGGGTGCAGAGACAGGTGAGACAGGGCGGCAAAGGACAGACGGATGGGGAGAGGAGGGGGCAGATGCGAGGGAGTCGGGGCTGGAGAGGAGAGAGGGTCCCTCCGGGAACAGCCACTGTACCTCTCCAGGGCGTCGGCGCCATATTCATCGGCCTGGCCGCCGATTTTGCCGAAAGCGGCCTTGACGTTGGACTTGTCAGCGGCGGACAGCACCATGATGACACCCCCGAGTCGGCAGCCCCAGCACGGGTGTCCCCGCCGGCCGCCGCCGCTCTTATATACGTTGCCGGGGCTCCGCCCGCCGGGCCCGGCCCGGGGGTGCTGGATCCCGGCCAGGCGGGGCCACCGCCCTCCCTCCCCGCCCCGCTCCGCCCGGCACCGGCACCGGCACCGGCACCGGCACCGCCACCGCGGGGTCTGCTCGGGGTTACGGTCAGGGCTGCTCCAGAGCGGCTCCCTGCCCCACAGACACACACTGACATGGTACCAGGGTTAGGCTTGGGGTTAGGATGAGGTTTAGGTTTAGGTGTATGGCATGGGTTGTGGTTGGGGGCTGCACTGGCACTGGCAGAGGAGCCCGTGTGTGTCCCCTGGCATGGGGTGACACTGATGCTCCTGGCACAGCCTGGATGGTTCTGGCCAGGCGCTGGGGCAGCAGCGAGGGGCAGTCCGTGCCCCACAGCCCCCACAGCCCCTGTGCACCTGCAGGAACAGACCGGCCATCCAGCAGCCTGTACACACACACACACACACACACACACACACACCGCCCCTACCCGCACTGCCCATCCTTACACACACATGTGCTGTCCCTGTACAGCCCCTGCCATCCAGCACAGCCCCGGTGCTCTCTGCCCCACTGCACTCCCTTCTCTCGCTCCCCAGGACACCCCACTCCATCGTACCCCACACCAGCCCCCAGTGTGTCCTCTTCAGCCCCTGCTCCGTGAACTGCAGTGTGTTTGTTAGCAGAGCCCGGAGCTCCCCTGCCCCAGTCCCCTCTCCTGCGCTGCCTGTGCTGGCCCTGCTGGCCTGGGGCACTGGGGGACCCTGACTTCTGGCCAGGGAGGACACGGGGCACAGCCACAGGATCAGCACCGGGCCCTGCTGCAAGCGCTTTGGGACGATACGAGGGGCCACAGTGGTCTGTGGTGAGCCCTGTGTGCTCCAAATGATGAGATGAAGGTGAGGAATGTAATGAGGGCAAGGAAGATGAGGGTGGTGAGGAAGATGAGGAGGGAGAGGGGGTTTGCAGAGCTCTCAGCAGGTTCAGCAGGTGGCGCAGAGCAGCACTGACATTTCACACTGGTGTTTCCCCCATGGCTGAGGCTCTTATCATTTGTGTTTGGGGGAGATTAGCTCGGTCTGGCACCACTTCAGAGTGGGGAGGGAGGGTCGGGGGGGGCTGATTTTCTGGGAAGCAGCAGCAGGGCAGTGTCTGCTGCATGTCTGTGCAAGGGGGGAGCTGCCAAGGCAGCAGAGCCCTTCAAACTGGTGTCACAAAAACAAAGTGCACACGAGCACACCGGGATGTGGACTGGGATGTTTGAGGATGGAGCAGAAGCGCTGTGGGTTCACCTGCAGGAGCAGGGCCTGCCATGTCTGTGAGCAAGCAGGGTCCCTGCATGCCCCCACCTGCCTCCTGCCCGCACCTGGACACTCAGGCACCTCTCTCCTGCAGGATCTCATCTCCTCCCTCTGGTGTCACAGCACAGAGCAAACTCAGGGCTAGTTTAGTATCTCATAGCCCACTACCTGTGACCACTGATTTTTTAAAAATTCAGGCTCCGAAGTCCTGAAACCAGTGTCCCTATGCTGGATTGCAGATTTGCCCATCCTATTCCTACCCTGCCCAGGTCCCAGGGGAAGAGCAGACACGTGGGGCATGTCTGGAGGTTCTTCTCTGGCAGTTGACTGGGATTTGTGGCTCAGGAGCTTGAGTCCCAGAGCAGTCTTCGTGCTTAATGGTCTGTGGTGGACTTTTTTCACTCCATGAATTCTCAGATTGCTTCTGGAGCTCGTGCAAGCACTTAGCTCCCACAGCACTCCTAAGGAAGTCCTAGAAAGCCATCTTGATAGATGTACACAGGCAGGATTTATCCTACACCCCTATCACCCCCCAGGAATCCTTCAAGGGAATGTGAGGATCACGTTTGTCTTGGTGCAGCCTTGGCCCAGCTCCCTGGAGGGATGCAGGCACAGCTCCATTCCCTGGGTCCTGCTATCAGCTGTATCCTGTGCTGGGGAGGGTTGGAAGCAAGCAGGACCTTGGGGGACACCCAGGGAGCCCAGGGCTGGTGCTGCCCTTCCCATGACACATCTGTCACCCCTCTCTCCAGCAGGAGCCACACTCCAGCCCACCCCAGCCCCCGGCCCCAGCACAAACGGACACGTTGCTGCAGCAAAAGAGTCTTTTTTATTGATGGCACATAGGCACGGCTGACAGCTCATCTGTACTTCTCAGCCAGCACGCTGGCCACGGCAGACATGAACTTGTCGACGGCAGAGTGTGCCTCGGGGCTGTACTCCTTACCCAGGCGGGTAGCCAGCACCACCTGCAAGCACTGCGCCAGGAACTGCAAGGAAAAGTGGGGCTTAGCACAGCCACTCCAGCCCCCATGTCCCCTTCTCACTCCCTGTCCCTGTCCCACACCCCCTGCACCCCATCCCCTGCTTCCCACCCCGATCCCCCTCCCCCATCCCCTGTCCTTCATCCCCTGGCTTCCATCCTGATCCCTGTCTGCCATTCCCTGTCCCTCAGTCTCAATTCCCCATCCCCTGCTCCCTGTTCCCCCATTCTGATCCCTGTCCTCAAACTCAGCCCCATTCCCCATCCCTATCCTCCACCTGCCTTGAAGTTGACGGGGTCCACACGCAGGTTGTAGGCGTGCAGGTTGCTCAGCTCAGACATAGCCTGGCTGAGGTTGTCGATGTTCTTGATGGCATTGGTCAGGGCAATCACCACTTTCTTGCCATGGCCACGGATCTGGTCAGAGCCTTGTGACATGTCAAAGTGGGGGAAGTAGGTCTTGGTCGGGGGGTAGGCGTGGAACATCCTGGGGGAGTGGGACAGTCAGTGGTGCTGACCCCAGCCAGACCCACCACACTGGCCCCGCTGTGGGGCTCCCACCCCTTGTGGCCCTCTCCCATGGGGTCCCCAGGCCTGTACCTCCACAGGGTCTCGGCTCCGATATCCTCCTCGGCGCCACCCAACTTTCCCCAGATCTGCTGGATCAGCTTCTTGTCCTCGGCGGTCAGCATGGTGGCGGCTGGAAGAGCGGGCAGGGGTTGGTGGCAGCAACACCCGCAGGGACGCCTCTTATAGCTGCTGGTACCTCCACCCAGCCTTATCTTATCACACTGAGGGGTGAAGGGATGGCCGGGCCCTGGGAGCGGCTGCGGCGCTGCCTTGGGGGCCCCGCGTACCTCGGGGGGGCCCTGCCCTAAGGAGGCTCCTGGAGGGCCTGGCTGCCTGTCCTGCCCCACTGCACCAGCCCAACACCAGAATGGGGCAGGGGGCAGCACCTTACTAGGCTGGTACCTTACCCCTGGGCATGCCCCGTGGGTACTGCAGCTTTGTCCACCCTGGCTGGCATGTCCTCAAACCTCCTGTTGTGATCTGGCATTCCCCACGGATGGGCCAGGATCCTCCCTGGCTCTGAGGGTGTTGAGGTAGGTCCCACAAGTGTCTCATGTCCCCTCCAGATTTTGGCACCTTTCTCTACCCCAAGAGCCCCAGGGCCTCTGAGTAGGAGCCATGAATGAGCCCTTCCAGAGAAACCCAGACAGGGAACAACCTCCCCATTGGGTTCATGGTCTTATCAAAGTCTATCCTGTGATGCTTGTCAGTTCTTCCCACCCCAAAGTGTGCTCCTGCCTCTCCCCATAAATGCTGGAAAATCCTGCAGGGCACATGATGGCTGGTCATACAGCAGCAGAATTTTATAATAATAGAATTATTAATGTTGGAAAAGGTGTCTGGGATCA
Organism: Parus major; assembly: GCF_001522545.3. Classification (NCBI taxonomy): domain Eukaryota; kingdom Metazoa; phylum Chordata; class Aves; order Passeriformes; family Paridae; genus Parus; species Parus major. The sequence goes on from NC_031783.1 coordinate 2,827,815, forward strand.
TTGAGCCCAACCATTCCCCCAGTGCTGCAAAAGCCACCACTAAATCAGGTCCCCCGGAGCCACATCTACACATCTGCTAAATCCCTCCAGGGACAGGCACTCCACCACTGCCCTGTACAGATTGTGCCAGTGCCTGACAATGCTTTCAGTGAAGAAATTTTTCCTAATATCCAAGCTAAGGCTCTCCTGGCACATCTTGAGGCCATTTCCTCTGACTCTCACATCCTTCTCTCAGCCTCTGCAGGAAGGAGTTGGTGCAAACACGGGGTAAGGTACACACCAGATGCTGCCCTAGCACAGAAGACATGGATTTCAACTTCCAGGTTACCTGACATCCATGGATGCAGAATGCTTTAAAAGCTGTTGTGGTGACATGTTTAGAGCCATTTGGTGGCCTGAGAGCTTCCACATCACCCTTCTCCCTCTTGTCCAAACACAGTCCCTAAATTCCATGGATGAGACGAGGACTGCCACTTGCTGTGCTGGCTCAGGCTGGCCATCAGAGCAGGCTGAAGGCTTTGCACACACTGTTTCATGCCAAAAGTCTCTGAGACAGGAACTGACATGGTGCTGTGCTTCAGGTTTTTGGTCAAACTGGCCCCAGTAACAGGCTGATGTTCCAGATTTTGTTGAGCAGTGTTTGCACAGCATCAAGATTGTCTCTGCTTCTCACTCTGCCCCCACCCAGGGAATAGATTTTGAGGTGGTGGGAGAGAACACAGACAGGCAGATAGGCTAATCAGAAGTATTTCATACCATATAACACCATTCTCAGCAATCAAAGGGAAAAGAAGGGGTTTGAGGGAGTTTTAGGGCGGTTCTCCATGGTTTTTGCTCATGAACTGGCTGAACATCAGCCTACCCATGGCATATGGTGAGTGATTGTCTTTGCATCCCCTGTTTTGTTTTCTTCCCTGTGCTTCCACTTAGTCTTCACTTACTAAACAATTATTTCTGTTTATTTGTTTGATCTCGACTCCCCAAATTTTTCTTGCCTTTATCCTCCTTTACCCTTCACCTCATCCCATTGCAGGGAGGGGGGGAGGTGCGTGGGCAGCTGGGGTGCGGTGGCTGCACAGTGGAGTTAACCCAAAGAAGAAAGACATCAGATACCACATCCATACCCCATGGGGAGAGGCACGAGAGGACAATACCCTGCATTGCAATGCAGGTTTGGTTCCCAACAGGCTGGGATGGGATTTGGATAAGTCAGGCAAAAACCTGGGTCCCTTCAGTGTCCTAGCAGGGTAAAAGACTCTTTCCTGGTCAGCCTGGAAAGAGACTGTGGTGGGTATACCTTGGTGGGCAGCTGCTGTCACAGGGCTCCAGCCCATTCTGTTCAATGCTATGTTGCTCCCACTGAATGTTTTGTTATCCCCACTGAACTGGCATATGAATTAGTATGAGTTCATTAGTATATGAATTAGTATATGAGTTTATAAAGTCTGGTATTTCCCCCTCCATATTTTGTAGACATTTCAAAACACCCCTGCCTGAACAGTCAGGGCAGAACACATTGAGATGAAAGCACAGAGACCATAGCTCACATTTGAATTATTTATTGGGTTTTGAAGATGACTGAGCTCCTGCAGCAGGGATTTAAAGAACTGCTCAGGAAGAGCTGATACACCAGAGCCTGTGGCAGCAGGGCTGGGCTGTGGATGGGCATCCCTCACCCTCTTTTGAGGTCATTTATCTGTACTTCTCTGTCAGAACAGAGGAAACACTGGCCAGGAACTTGTCCCACGCAGCATGAACTTCTGGGGTGAAGTCACTGGGATAGTGGGCAGCCACAGAGCACAGGATACAGTGGGAAAGCAGCTGGAAGGGAAAGCAGCATGAAATCCATCACAATGAGTACCAGGTATCAGTGTAGGGGTCTGCAATGCACCTTGGGCCCAGCATGCTCGGGGGTGACAGCTATGTGTCCCAAGCAGGCAGTGCTGCTGCCTGAGATGGGAGTGAAGAAGCACAGTTGTCTGTTGTACAGGGCAAAAGGCACTGCTTGATCCCACTCCTTCTTCCATGTGCCCCTTCCTTCCTCAAGTGCAACAAAGTGTTTATAATTTATTAAAACTTTGTTCAAGACAGGTGATGTAGCTTGATGTGTGAGGCAGATTCATGAATTACAGCAAAAACAGCAGAGATTTGAGTCTGTCTAACACAAACCACAGGAGCCACCCGAGTAGTTCTTTGCCTGCACTAGCCCAAAACTTTGATTAAAAGACCCAATCTCAGGTTAAAAATCATATGAGAAACAGGCTGAGCAGCAGTCAGGGATCAAGCTGCCATTAGCCCACATGACCTGTGGTCTCTAATTTTGTGATGGCAGTTTCCACCCCTGAAAGTCTCTGTGCTCACTCACCTTGAAGTTGACGGGGTCCACCCTGAGGATGTAAGCGTGCAGCTCGCTGAGCTTGGCCAAAGCCCCTCGGATGTTATCAATGTGCTTCACAGCTTCCCCAACAGCATTCATGACTTTGGAGCCGTGGCCACGGAGCTGAGCTGAGCCTTGGCTCAGATCAAAGTGAGGGAAGTAAGTTTTTGTCTGGGGGTAGCTGAAGAAAAGCCTGGAGGAGAACATGAGGAAGAGGGTGAGCAGTAGAAATGGTGTGAGGTGGTAAAACCTCAGAACAAGTGCAGTGTAAACCTTCTGCAGCATGTGCAGATTAGACAGCATGTTTATCTGTAGGTACTAGAGAAGAATTAAAAATTATTTAAAACTTAATGTAGTTTTAGGTTTGGTTTTGTTTGGTTTTGTTTTTAATAAATAAAACCCCCAACTTGTCACCAAATTTCCTGTATTATATTATAACCAAGTTTCCAGGACCTTCAAACTGAAATGAACAAACCAGAATTGATATGAATGGTACTCAAAATCCTGAAAGGAGGATCACAATACTTTATGCTGAGCTGTAAACAGCATTTAAATCACTTTGAATAACAAGAATTTCTGGTTATTTCCAGACCCTTTTATGCCAGCTTGCTTAATTGGTATGGACTTTGAATTACTGTGCCATGCTTCATGCAGGGGGTTCAGCTGTCTTGTTTCCTAACAATTTGTTACTCACCAACTGGAACAATGAAACCTGAGCATCCAGTGAATTTAGTGGATAGCTATTCTCTAAATGCATAAAAACTGTAAGAGAAAGTGCATCACTTGTACAATAAACCACTTCAATTTTACCCCCTAACAGGGATAATGGTGTTTAGGACACTGAGTATGAATGACTTTGAATTCCTCACCAGTGCTTCTGGCAATGAATTCTTCTGTATGGCTATAAGGAGAAAAAAATCCTATTAAATTGTTTAAAAAAAATGGTTTACTGCTAGATTGTGAAACATTTAGCAGCAGAGATATAACTCCTGAAGATTACATATCAAACAGCACAACTCTTCATCAAGTCTTCCTGGTCCCAGCCTGCTCTTGCTCACCCAAATTCTGCATGAGATGCATCCCAATAGCAAAGCCCTCTTTGGAGGCCTGCTGTGGCCTTACCTCTCCAGTGATTCTGCCCCAATGGCATCAGCTTGGGTGGCCACCTTGGCCCAGATGGTGACCACGGCGGCTTTCTCGGCTTGGGTCAGCGTCATTGTGCAGGAGGTGCTGGCTCTGTCCCCTTGCAGTGAGCGCTCAGAGAGGTTTGGACTCACCACCCTGGCAGCCCTGGTTATAAAGGGGAAGGGGGGAGCAGATCTTGGTCCCTGTCCACACTCATTGGTCACTCCAGAGGGCTGCTCATGGAATGGGGGACGCTTATCTCCCAACAAGCAATGGTTACTTCGGCAAGGGTCAGCACACTGCCCTCCTCGCCTGCCGGCCTTATCAGCTTCTTGCTTCTTAACCTAACGGCTGTGTGGTCCAAAGAAATTGTCTGGACACATATTGATACATGAACAGAGAGAAAATGCTGCAAAATTCCATTGATGGAGCACTAAGCCACATCTGTAAGCTGAGGAGCATGTGGACTCCAGCATACTAAGGAGCTTGGAGAGGAATCTGCATTTCCTCCCTTGGTTCACAGATGTGAACACAAGGCTCTGGGCTTTTCTGACCCAGCCACTTCCAATATATGTGGCTGCACCATGTGCAATATTTCACATAAAATGCTTTGTAGGTAGTGGTAGGACTGGCTGGGAGATCTTGTAGTGTAGTTCAGAGGAGAAATGAAATCCCAATTTTTTAAAAAGTAAGTGCAGATTTTGCCATTTGCTTCAGGACTTAAATTTTCCAGCCTCTTGCAAAGAATTAGGGACTCACTTTACAACTGCTGCCTGTAACAGTACTGATAGGAAGGATTACTTTGGATACAGGAATAGAGTCTGTGAAACTGAGTATGGTGCTAGAAAAATGTGTGTGTGTGAGAAAGCCCAGTCAGATTTCTTTTTTGTAATTCTCAGACTGCACACCTTTGATTTCTAACTGTGTGATCTTATTGTTAATTTTCCCCTGCACTGTAAAACAGCCCTCAGCACTCCAGTTAGTGCTGGCTGTGTTGTGCTATGTGCTGAACATGCACAGGAGCTCCTGGTCCCACAGCAGATGGCAGGTAAGGACCAAACAAGCAAAATGAAGACCAGCACAGGTCTGTAATCACAGATAAGTGAGCAAAGTGTCAAAGAAATACCCTACTGGAGACAGTTGCTGCAGAACCTCTGAGAGTAAACACACTGCCAGCACATAAAGCAGAGGTAAATCTGTTTGCCATGCTGATAAACTACAGCAGCCTCGACATCACCACTGAGAGCTGGCAGCTGTGCACAGAGCACTGGCTGGTACAGCCAGAGGGGTCAGATAATGTTCTCTGCCCAAGCAGCCCTGCACACTTGTGTGTCTCAGCCAGAGATGTCTGCATTTGACAGCAGCACTTCCCACTGCCACAGAGGGTGTTCCCCAGCCATGCTCTTCCTGCTAAAGGGAAATCCCTTCTAGGGATGAAATGATCCTTACTGGGGCATGTCCAGCCTATGGATACCTGTACTGAAGCACAGGTGTCACACAGGAGTGTGTGCTGGCCTTGGAGCCCCTGAGGAGCCACAGGGAGCTGTGCTGTGCTGCTGCAAAGGCGCTGGGTTTGAGGTGGCACCCATATGTGTGAGTGTGTATGGCAGGGTTCTCCCTGGGCTGTCACACAGGGATAAGTCTCTCCTCTCTGGGCAGACTCCACTGCCTGGAGGAGTTGATCCATACACTACAAAGAGACACAAAGAGACTTTCCTGGGGCTGTGCCTCTGCCACTGCATCCTGGGCTCAAGGTGGGAATGGACCAGTGGTAGGGTCAGAACCAGGGATGAGGTCAGACAGCAACTTCTGGATCCTCTGGTGTCCCCACTTTGCTGGGGCAAGTGGCACTTGCAGAAGGGCTCAAACCCACCCCTTCTACTCTGCACTGGGCTCTGGTTTAAGCTTCTCTGCATGCCATCTGTCACACAAATTAGAATAAACTTTGGGCTTTCCCAAAAGGCAGGCACAAAGCACTTGGGGGCTCCGAGTCTGCGAGCCTGGCTGGGTTTGGGGATCCTGAATTATCATATCCTCTATGGAGGCCAACAACTCCTCTGGAATTTAGTTTCAGATTGTGTTCAGTGCCACAGCTCCTCCTCAGTCCTTCTGACCGTGGGCTGGGTAATTTACTCACTTTAAGAGGGGATATAAAAGCAGACTCACCTGAGACCCAAGGAGGACAATTGCTTTACCATAGGGAATATTATCAGATGTCTCTTTGTATTCCTTCCCTTTGCTAGTGCCATACACATCCTCTGAAAACTCAGAGCTCACTCTGGCTACACAGATGCAGAGCAGTGTAGTCCCCAGTTCAAAGTGCCACTGACAGCATAGGCAGAGCCAGGGCATGGACAACGTGGTATTCAGTTCATACAACTTAAATGGATGGCAGTACCAAGAGAGGCTGTATTCATCATTCCTTGCTACACACATTTTCAAAACTTGCAGTTTTTCCATAGAAAATTTACTTTGAAAATATAGATGCTGCTGTGAAATATCCATTTACAGAATGGTTTTGTCTCCTCCCCAAAGTGCTGCCTCTTACACGACGTGTTGCATGGCAGTGCTCCAAGCTCTCCTCAGTGAGAGTGCTTTTAATCAGGGGTTACTCAACCAAGCTGTGACCCAGATAAACACAGGGATAAGGCACAGACCATCAGCACTCCTTCCTATTCTGTGTAACTTGGGCATTCCTCCTCTGTGACTGCCGGATTAAGATTTGTGTGCACACAGAGGGATGTCTGCACGGGAGGATTCATCATCACTGAAATCATGATGGAATTTTAATTCCTTTTCTGAGAGTTACTCCTGCACTATCACAGAAACCAGAGCAGCCAAAAGGTGACAGTGGTTTGCTGGAAGGACTTCATTGCTCACTCAGGATCAGGGCTGTGCTGGGGATTGTTGTGGGAACTCCTCAGGAACAAGCTTGGTGGGAGAAGTCTGATCCTCAACACAATGTGACATGGAAAATGACTGCCTATAGCTTTGCATGAACCTCTGAGCCAAATTCCTCATCCCAGGGCTGCAGCTACCCACGGGGTGGTGAGACAAGGGGGTTCTGGCCTCAGGAATGCAAAGAGCTGGACACAACATGATTGCTGCTGTTCCTGTGTCACAGGGCCAGGGGTGAAGACATGTCCTCTGGGAAACCCCACCAAGCCTGCCCTCCTCTCTTGCTGCTGCTTCTCATGGTGATCCACACCTCCACTGCAGAATGTCCATGGGCAGGTCACGAATCTTTGTCAGGAAATCACCAAAGGGGATTTTTTCTTTTTAAAAAAAATTAATGTGGGTCTTTTTTAATCAAAAATCTCTTCCAAAAGCCAGCTACCAGGGTTTCTCATTTTAAACAGCAGAAGCAGGCAACAGACCTGTTAGCTAATTGTAAAGGTGGGACTCTAATTTCCAACAGCCCTGATTGTAAATCAGATTGAATGGCATCACTGTGAGATCAGGGATAACTTTCCCATTGGGCCTGTATTATCCACAGGAATTGCCCTGCCCTCAAGGAGAATTCTGTGCATAAGGGGGCATATACATCTGCTTTAACTCCAAAATATTTGAGGCATATTAAATTTTTAAAGTGTGAAAAGTGGAGTCTAAATCTTGGCTTCGCTCTTTAATTTCCTACTAGGGCTTGAAGAACTTGCAATCATTGCTTTAAACGACAAGGCAAACTACAGCTAAATGTCCAAGAGCTGGGAATGACAGATAGGCCTATAATTTATTATTTAAGAAAGTAAAATTATATTTTGAGGCAGACACAGTGAAATTTTAACGTGACAACCCAGTGCTGGTGTACCAGGAGTGCTCTGCTGTGATAACATGACTGGTCTTTAATCATCCCAGGACAACTCTCTCCCCTCAGCATCACCTTCTCTTGCTCAATAATTATCGCTGGCCTTGTGCAGAATGGCCCTGCAGATTACACCCTGCTGGGGCTGCTCATCTCCCTCTTCAGTCACCCACCTCTGTCCCGTGTCCCTGGGGGGACTGCAGAGCAAAACCCAGACTGGGGATATCTCAGAGTGCCCAAGCATCTGAGTAATGCAGTGAAATACAGAAGGATTTGCATAAACCCCAGGGCATCCTCAAATATAATTACTGATAACTTCTGATCTCGGTTAAACAAGAAAAATATGAAGGCACCAAGACTGCTGCCAGGGGTGTAATGTCACCCTTCCTAATCCAGAGGCAGGAGTAAAAGCACAGGCAGGGTGTACCAGAACTGTGAACATGAGCAACAAGCCCAAGCCAGCCTTTCCATGAGCACGGGGAGCCCACAGGTCTGATTTCCACAGCTGCAGCCATCCTGGTATTACAGAATTGTTAAGGTTGGAAAAGCTCTCTGCAATCATCTAGTCCAACCATTAAACCAGCACTGCCAAGCCCACCACTAAACCATGTCCCAAAGTGCCACATCCACATGTTTATTGAATATTTCCAGGGATTATGATTCTCCCACTGCCCTGGGCAGTTGCAGTGCCTGTCCACTCTTTCCATGAGGATGATAACCTCTGGGGGTCTGGGCGTGAGGGAGATGATGAGACCTCGCTGCTCTTCGCTACCAGCTCTCGGGAAAGTTTTGGAGTTAATGACTGAAATGTCTGGAAGCCCACAAATGACTCAAAGTAGCCGACTAACAGCACTGGGCACTCCAGGATCCCTGTGGAGGGGTCCAGGGCTGGGGTCACCACGCACTGTCTGGGTACCAGGCTGAAATGGGGGTGCTGGGCCATGCTGGGGACACTGGGCCGAGCTGGAAGGTGCTGCTTGCAGGCATGTGAAGCACTGGAATAAACTGGGAGTGTGTGGAACAGGGAGTGGTGTTGGGACACTGGGATGATTGAGAAAAAGTAGGTGTCAGGTGCTGATCTGAACTGGGGGCACTGGGCTGTACTGGGAACAGGGCTGTGGGTGAGGTGCTGGTTATAACTGGAGATGTGGCTGTGGGTGAGGTGCTGGTGTGAACTGGGAGCACTGGGCTATACTGGGAATGAGCTGTGGGGGCATGAGTTAATGGTTGGAACTGGGGACACCTGCCTATATTGGGGATGGGGCTGTGTGTGAGGTGCTGGTCAGAACTGGGGGCACTGGGCTGTACTGGGAATGGCGCTATGGGGTACGAGGTGCTGGTCAGAACTGGGAATACTGGGCTGTACTGGGGATGGAGCTGTATGTGAGGTGCCGGTCAGAACTGGGGGCATTGGGCTGCACTGGGAACGGGCCGTGGGGTCGAGGGGCAGGGCCGCACCGGGCATCGGCCCCGGCCCCGGGCATCGGCCCCAGGCATCAGCCGCGCCGTCCCCGCCGGGGCCGGTGGCGGCGGCAGCGCCGTGTGCCGGCGGAAGCGGAAGGCGCCGCGGCCGGGCCCTTCCTGCGGGAAGCCCGAGCCGAGCCGGCATGGGCGAGAGCACCAGCCCCATCAGCGTGATCCTGGTGAGCTCGGGCAGCCGCGGCAACAAACTGCTGTTCCGCTTCCCGTTCCAGCGCGGCGCCGAGCACCCCGCCGCGCAGGACAGTAAGTGCCGACACCGGGAGCTGCGTCTGCCCCGCGCCCGCAGCAGCCTCCGCCGGGGCCTGGCATCATCCCCTGGGGGCCACACGGATCCCTCACACCCCCCGTGGGGGCCTGGAACCCCCTCACATCCTTCACACTGTCCATGGGGGCTGGCACCCCTCACACTGTCTCTGGGCACCTGGCACTCCTCACCCCTCACACTCCCTGTGGGTACCTGTCACTCCCCCCGCCACACCCTCACACTGTCTCTCGGTGTTTGTCAGCCCACACACCCCTCACACTCTGTGGGTACCTGTCACTCCCCCCGCCACACCCTCACACTGTCTCTGGTGTCTGTCATCCCACACACCCCTCACACTCCCTGTGGGTACCTGGCACCCCTCCCTCACACTGGCCATGAGAACGTGGCACCCCTTCCAGCTCCCCATGGGACTCTGCACCTCTCAAGCCTTGCCCTGCAGGTGCTCCGGGCCCCCTCCCATCTCACCTCACATGAACCACATTCCTGCCAGGTCTCATTATCCACATTGGTGCCTTACTGCTGTCCCCGGGGCAGGTGAAGCCCGTGAGTTTTGGGAGCTGCAGGGGAAGGAGGAGGCAGAAAGAGAAGGAAGGCACTGATTTTGAAGAAGGGGTTCAGTAAACACTATAAGCTTTAACCAATAATGGGTAGAAATGACAAAACTTTAGTCTGTGGTCTTGAATAGTGTGCTGGAGGAGGTTTAATTTCTCCTGGAAAACAGGACAGTGACTATTCAGGTACCAGCAGTGGTAGCACCTTTGCTTGGAGGCACGCGATTTGGGACAGTGCCTGTGGCTGGGCTGGGACCAGTATCAGGGCCTAAAGGTGCTGCAGGGTGATGAAGCTGTGTGATTTGGGCTGTGTGCTAATGGCTGTGTCAGGAGAAGTTTGACTTCCCTGCTTAGGCTGTGAGTCATTTTATGAGGAATCATCTCTAATTCCCTTTCCATTTTTATAGATAAAATCTGAAAGATTACTTGTTTTTTTTCCCTTTGCTGACTGTTTCCCTGCCACCCCACTCCTGCTTTTTGTTGGTAAAGGATTTCCCTTCCTGTGACTGTGGGAGCATTATAATTGTCCCAAAACCTGAGCAACAAGGAGGGAAATTACATTGGTCAGAATTTTACTTTTCACTCTTGAGCTGCAAACTGTTACCTGTGTCAGTTTCTGTGAATGTTTCTCACTTTCTCCTCTTCATTCCCTGAAGGATAAAAATTTTCTCCTATCTTTTTTACGTTCTTTTGAGTGAGAATAGAAAAATATACAAACACACATTAAGCAGATTGTTCCTGCGTAAATTTATCTTTATTCTTTGCTTCAGACAAGCCAAGGAGTCGATATGCTGTGAATGGTTCTGGTGACACCACAGAAGATCAAGATGGGGACTCCAGGTAGGAGGAAAAACATTTCTCCTGGCCTAAGAGGTTGAAATGGAGGAGAGACAGCCTCCTGCCCTCTTGCCTCCTACTTTCTAGGTACATTCTCTTGGACTCTATAGAAGACAACCTGGCCAAAAATGCTTTAATATCAAATTATGAGTAACTTGGTGCTTAGTAAAGAGGACTGTCTCATGGGGGAATGCTGCTGAATCAGTTGTTTTCTGGGCAAGGTATAGGTCAGCTATTCTGTGATCAATAGAAAGGCAATATTACCCTTTCAAAAGTAGGAGTATTAATCCTTTGGTAAAATCCCACTTTTCTTTACCTGCCTACTTCTAATTGGATATATTTTTCATTTGCCTCAACTTCTTTCCTAGCTCATGTAATAGTCATATGGAGTTGCTGTGCACTAGTGAATAACTAATTTTGTTTCTCCAGACAGAGCTGCTGTTGTGTCAGTGGAGTGACATAGCGGCTCAAAAGGAAACTGAGACTTGAAGGGAGTTTTTTAAGTACAGGAAATCAGAGGGTAACAAACACACTGAAAATAGGCAGTGTTCAGCATGTATGTATGGATGGACCTTCTAATTAGTTTTTGTTGAGCATTTGAAATCTGCTGTGTAGTTCTAAATTTATCACTACTAGATACGGGAGAAATCTGGGAGAGAAAATAGTTTTTTTAGTCTGTTAGCCCATAGTTCACTTGCAGATCTTTTTTGTGATATGTAGTTTAATCTGCAGCATTAATTAAAAAGGGGTAGTTGCTGCTCTTCTCTTTTATAAGAGTACTAAGGAAGTAATCATCACTTTCTCCCAACCAAAAAAAAAAAAATAAGGTTGCTGTTACCTCTGTGGCAGAGAATGGTTTAGCTGAAATTGAAATCACCTACATGACTGTAAACATCATCAGTTAATTTGGTTTTCCAGGACTGGGATCTTATGAAAACACATTTTGCTTGAGATCATTTATATCTCCTGCCTCTTCTGATGCCTTTGAAACCTTGCAATGCAACCTTTGGTTGTGTGTCCAGTGAGTGCAGTATGGACAGGGCACAGCTCAGGGGGAGCAAACCATTTGTGTGTTTGGGAACTGGTGACTGGCTTTTCAGACAGGGTTGTGGATAGCAGGAGGGCTCAGTGCACACGTTTGTTGGTTATCCCAGGGATTTTGTTGGTGGCTGTTCAAACCCCTGGCTCTAGAATTTCCCTAGATAGATTAAGAAGATGTTGGAATGATCCCAACTTCTGTCTGACACTGATTCTTGTTGCCTGTGCTGTTTTGGCAGGTTGGGCAAAGCACTTAATGTGTGGCTGTGTTTATTGTATGTTGCCTGTGTTGCTGAATTAGTGTGAAACAATACATGGTTACTGCAGTGATGTAGGAAAAGCTTTTATCATTTCAAATAATGGTCAGGTGAGAAAACTGCTGGTGTTTTCCTGAAACCTACACTAAACAAATATTTAGATTGTCTCATTGCAGTGATGTCCAGAATATTGGGCGTGAAAGTTCATGCTTAATCTCCCGGTCAGGTATTTGTTACTAATAAAAGTTTTCAGATCTGTCTGTATCTCCCACGCATATGAAAGGGAAATAGAAGAGCAGCAGCATTTCTGTTGCTCTGAAAGCTTATTTCTTCTAGATGCTGGATATTGGAGTCCAGCCCACTGCTGGTGCTGCTTACATGGCTGGGCATCTGATTTCTGAAATTAAAAATCCCTTTCAAAATGGTGTTTGTTTCCAGTTTGATTGTTGAAAGTTTTTTCCTGGCAGCAGTGCAATCATCACTCCTAAGTCCCCTGCATCCCACACAAGTGATGTAGCAGTTAAATGTGTCCTCTTCAGTGGTACCTGTTAGTAGAAGAACATGCTGATGCTCTTTATATACTGAATGCTGTCAATTTAAATTAGACAAGAGGAGCTTTGTTGGCAGAGTTCGTATTTTTCACTGACTGATACAGGTGGAAGAAATATTCAAGTTTTAAGTACACAGATGCTTTTTCCAGCAGAAGACAAAAAGGCATCTTCAAAACTGTGCAATGGATCGCTCCAACTTTGATTTGTATCTGGTAATTTTAGGAGTAACAGAAATTGGTGCCTTGGAACAGAAGAGATTCTAAGGGGAGATTGGATACAGAAAAATGCAGATCCCCTGGAGGGAGGGAGATGCATTTGCCTTGTAAGCTGGGAAAGGAAGAGAGTTTAACTTTCATGTGCCATGAAACCAGTATCATCACTGATTTTTTCCTCACCAACATTATGAATTTTTGTTCAGTTTGTGTGTTTCTATTGAAGATCAGAGACTAGGAATGGAGCAACTGGTTTTGTGAGAGCCATTCCTTCAGTGGCAGCTCCATCCCTGTAAGATCCTTCAGCAGCACAGCAGTTCCCTTCCTGGACACTCAGTGCACTCAGTCTATGGAGAGAGTTCATCAGCATCAAGTCCAGTCTGTTTTCTGGTGGTGATGATTTTCTGACTGAAATTGTCCACAATAAAAGTAATTTATGAAGTGGTTTTGTATTATTTTTGGAAGACTTTGTTGAGGAAGAGTTGGAAAGAGGTTCCTTTCAATCCCTGTGTGTCAGGAGCACCCATGGGTGTTTCTGGTGGCACAAGCTGAGGCTGTGGGTGGGCAGACCCGTAGGTTGAGTTGGTGGTGGTGGCGGTGTATGGCAGGTTCAGAAATGTTATAGGGCTGGGTTTTTCCCTCTGCATGCTCAGTACAAAGGTTATTTCAGATTTATCTTGTAGCTGCAATGGTTCCTAAGAGGGTTGGTCATCCTTCTTTATACTGGGTGTCTGTCTTTAATTTATTAGCAATCTAGCACCAGTTGTGTCCTAGGTAAGATTTACTGTTGCTTTTTTCCCCCTGAGCTGTTGGAACCTAGATCAATTACTTTGGAGCTGACCTTTCCTAGAGCAGTTCAGGTGGATGTATTTCTTAATACTCTCAGGAAGGACAAAGTTAGATCAGTTTAGGTGCCTTAACTCCATTTCCATGTAGCATATTTGTATAGATAATTGGATTTCTTTTAGCCTCTAGGCTCAATTTCCTGGTCATTGTTCTGCTTTTTGGTTTTCTTAGAGACAATGGCAGGCTATTCATGATAATCCTTCCTCTGGGTTACTGGGGTGTGTTTGCCTGTATTAATTTCTGCTCGATGGAGCTGTGTTTGGGTTCTCAGAATACATATTTTATTTCCTGCTGAAAGCAAGCTGAGCAGCAAAAGTGTTTGAGGTGTGTTGATCATGGCCATGCAACAAAAAGGTATTCAGAAGACTGTCACTGTCAAAACAAATTGCTTGTCAAGTGTCTCTCTTCATTGGCTTCTTCTCAGCCTTTCATCATTTGCACTTTTCAAAAACATCCTTCATTTTCTGAATCTTCTACCAGGAATACACCCCCTCCCAATGTTTATGGACATGCCTGCCAGTTGTTTTTCTTTCTCCTGAAAGAATATGAGGCAATTACTCCTCTGAAGCCATAAGATAATGCTATGCTAAATTGGTTTGAAATAGGGTTTTTTTTGGTAATTTTTCTGAAGGTGGTATAGCCAGCAAGCAAATATTCTAATGAGGAAGCACATATAGTAACATATGTTACAGCAGACTTTGCATTTTTAGTAGCAGAGCTGATTGACTGAAAGAATTTCAGCAAATTTTCTGTTATAAAAAACCCGATTTACTGACAAACAAGGATTTGAATGTCTCTTTCTAACAAACAGTAGTTCTCCTGTGATAACATTTGTTTCCTCTGTCCCTCTTTCACTGGACTCCAATGTTCTTCCTTGTATTTGTTCTGAAAGGCTTCCTTTCTGTAAGCCTGTGCTTTTCCATTCATCCACCCATTCCTTGAAACACCCTTCCTGTAATATCACCCCATTGTGTAGTGTGTCATTTAGTTTCTCTAGGTTCTCTTTTCAATGTGACTGGCAGAAATCTGTGTTTTGTATTAAGAAATTGTTGGAGGTTTTCAGTTTGTCTCCCCTTTCTCCTGTGAGATAGTATAAGTCTTTTATCAGATTCATTTTTTCAGTGCATTTATGAAGTTGTTTCAGGAAACAAGGCCTTTTTTTATCTTGAGGGAAAAAGTGGCAGTTGACTGTTAAAATGGAAATAGGTGCTTCTGATACAAAAGTGAGTGCCAGTGCTAACAGAGTCCTGCTCTGTACACCTGTTGTAAAGAAGGGTTTAGGATTCTTTGCCTTGGAAGCTTTTTCAGCCTCCACTTCCTAAGCTGTGTTTGTTGCCTAGGACATGGAGCAGGACAGAGAAGGACTTAATGTGTGTGCTATGAGTCTGGCCAGCCTTGTGCCTGCTGTGTGGATCCCTGCAGGAGCAGTGGTGGCTGTGTGTGCCAGGCCCTTCACAGAATCCTGCAACAATAACCCTTGGCATCCTCTTTTCCTAAGTCTTGTGGGTATGGAAGCACTAGAACCAAGTGGGAAGAGCTGTGGGTCATTTGGGGCTGCATGGGAGGTTCTTTGGTGGAAATGATAGTAATAGTCTAGGAAAGAAACTGAGGTTTAGAATCTGCTCTAAATCAGGCTGCAACCTCTTCTGTTTCACTTAAGGTAAGCATGAATGTAGAAGTGCCATGGAAATCAGCTCCATGAATGCTGTGTACTGTGGGAATACACATGGCAGCAGCCACTGCTAGTGCAAGGACTAAATTACCTTAGCCTGCTTTCTCCATGTTGTCAAAAAGCCTGCAGTATATCCCTGGAATTCACCTTCCATTAACTTTTGACTCTCCTCAACAGTTATATTTCCTTTACAGGACTTTAACCCTCAATAGTCCATCCTAGTTTTTAATATTATCTCTTTTTTTTTCTTTTGTATTTTGTGTACTTGCCTCGTTTATTTTCTTTTGTTGTGTTTTGTTTTGTGTTTATGGCCATGTTCCCATTTCAGAGACCAATGTCCTCTAACTGATGAGCAATTGGTTTCAGGGTAAGACCAAATGTTCTAAACAATCACTTTTGTCTAGAATGGCTTTCTTTTCTCACCATCCTTTTAATTGTGCTTATGTTTCTGGTTTCTGTTTTACACTGAATGATAAGAAAATTATATGCTAAATCACAGTGTCTGTAGGAAATGTGTTGCTAAAGGTTTGTGCCAGGATAATTACCAAGGTCCTACTAACATCTCTGTGCTTCCTGTAGGGAATCCAGAATGGGTGTGGCACTGTCCCATCTGTGAATTGGGAAAAGCTGGGAGACTCTGGGAAAGCAACAAGTATGGCCTTGGCATTGTAGTTATTCCAACAATGAGCCCTAAATCAAATTGTTTTCTGAGGAGAAATGACTTGAAAGTACAGATCAGTGAGTAAACTATTTAATCCCAGGGTAATGATGGAGAGCTCTTTAGAGGACCCAGGTTTGTGGGTGCTTGCTTGTTCTTGGTGCCCCACTCAGCTAAATGGGATGATTACACACATAGAGGGGAAAGTGCTTAACTCCAGGCCCCAGAAGGAAAAAAAACAATGCATCCCTAGTCCCTGCTTAACACATAAGCCTCACCTACATACTCAGATCCTGATCTAAACTACTTCAAAGAAAAATTCTTTATAAAAACCTTGCTTTGAATTCCTGTGGCATATAAAAAGTCATGATCCATTCTTGGGGGAAGAAATGAGTTAGTGTTTGAAACTTCCCCCCTTCTCTTCAGTGTGCTGTTGCTATGTTGTGCTCAGGAGACAAGAGGTAGAATATTTTGGACAAATCAAAGCTTTTTGTTTATTGTTTATTCTTTCTGCCTGCTGAATTCCTTAGTACAGAAGAGGTTTGCTTCCCCCTGGAATTCACAATGCTCAGAGTAATCTCATAAAAGGAGAAGGGTTACTGCCCAACTGCAAAAGCTAATCTGCTTCTAACAAACTCTTGGGCTCTCAGAAGCCAGTGTTTTTAGGTCATCTTAACATACCCCAGAGGTGGGAAAATGTGTACTGAAATATTTACAGTAAAAGAGTTACTTTCTAAGCTGAGGTCACAAACTGAAGTAATGGGAATAACACATCTGCTGTTCCTTGATTCTCTATTGTCCTGAAGCCTATGGAATGTCAAAATTATGTGGAGCACTGGGGATTAAAAAAACTCAGACAGCAAAACTATTAATCCAGGCAGTCAGAGGAGAATGGGGCTGGAGTCCAGGTGACTCTTGGGAGAGCCTATGGTGATAGGAGGTGCACCTGTGTCAGGATTATCTGTCCCTTATCATATCCTCTGGCTGCAATTCCAGTACTCTCCCAGACAGAGAAGTACTGGATGTCTGTCACTTCTGCTAGTGAGAAGATTCTGAGGACTTTCCAAAATCAGCCTTTTAATCTCTTCCTCCCCAGAAAGCCACATGCAAGGTAGGGCAGACAGGGGCTGTTGGTGTCAAGAGCTGTCCTGGGAAACTGCCAAATTCCTACCTTTAGCACCACATTTATCTGTTAAAGGATCTGCTGGTGTAATTCCTGTGGAAGTTATCAGAATGATCAGTTTATCAGCTCCCAGGTATCCTTTGCCAAGGCTGGAGGAGGGAAGGGTAACTAATTTCTTATTAGGAAGCCGACATTTTCTAGTTTGCCCTCCTTCTCCCTTCACCCCCCAAAACATATGCTCCTTTTGGATCCACTGCTATTCCCATCTTCCTGGCTCCATGAGGAGCCTATTAACAAGCAGCTGAACAGGACAAAAAGAGGAGGAGAAGCTCACTGCTGTCATGGTGACTTTTTTTCCTATTTTGAATGTGATCTCCAGGGACTGGCAGTCCAGGTCCTGTTCCAGGTTGCTTTGCCCTTTCCTCCCCAACCTTCCCAAGTTGTGCAGTCCAGTGGCTGAGGAGCATGGGCTCAGTGGCCTCAGGAGTCTCTGGCTAGTCTCTGCTTGCCATTAGCTTGGAGTTTGGAGCACAGCAGTCATGGATTTGGAAATTTGTACACAGCTGCTCCTTCCATAAACCAAACATAAGCAGTGTGTTGTGGTCAGAGTGACCTGTTTGTACAAGCACCAGGGCCTCTGGCAGTTTTGACCTGTGTGGTCCTTCATCTCCAGTATTTGTAAATAAAAGAAATTCCCCATGTCCTTGAGTGCATTTGTATTAATTTCTGTAGTACTCCATGACTGAGAGGGAAGCAGGACTAAGGTACATTAATTGCCTCTCTGGGTATGGAGGGCTCACTTGTGGCCAAGAGATAAGGTGAACACAGCACACACCCATGCCTGCCCTCCTCTCTGAGTGATACTGGGTTATCTGGGATACCTGCCTGCTATGGGGGGGTGGTCTGGCAGGGACACACATCCCTGGGTGTAAATACACAAAACAAAATAAATATTTTCATTCTTAAAAACCGACTCTTGTCAGAAAGTGGTTTGAAATTCATTTGCTTAAATAGGAACCTCTGGGAAATCAGATGAGGAGAGGACTTGTTAATAACAAGCCTCGCACTGCTCCTGTTCTAGAGCAACAAGGACACTCTGACAGCTGAGGTTCTCTTCCCTGTGGGTTTGGGCTTCACTGTCCCAGGGGACACCTTGAGGAGAACAAGTGTTGGTGGAGACCAGACCAGTGTTGTGAGGCCATCGGAGAGAGCAGTTGTGGAAATCCTCCCTTGTCACACTGGATTTTTAGTTGTTTTTGCAGCAGTGGCTGTGTTTCACAGGGCAGACCCCTTCTAGAGACCTGCCCTCCTGTCTCTCAGCTGTTGCCTTGCCCCCACCAGTCCAGAGCAATTCAGTAACCCCATGGCTGGCTTTGGGAAGGGCCTGCCCTGTATGAATGTGATTTATCAAATGAGAAAGCCCAGGTGAGGCCAGGCAGCTCTTGGAAGGTGCCAGTGGTCTGCTGAGCACAGGTTGAGATCTGTTAAGTGAGGAACTTGGAATGTCACTGATGAGCTTTGGGAAAGGAAGGACAAGCACTGGTTGTGTTTCTTCTAATTGAATCAGCTCTTTCTTGCCTTCCCCTCTGCCATACTGGGTGGCTTAAAGATCTCTGTTGTGCTTGAGTGACAGGCTGTGTCAATATGTAGTTGCTTAGTGAGTTCATTAACCTGCAGCTAAATCCAGACAATGGCTAACTCCAGCTGTTTTTATATTTAAGCAAACTGCATCTAATCTTTTCAATGTATTTTGCTGAGCATGTAATTAAATGAGCATGACCCTGCAGTCTTTGTTGTGAATGCTTCGTGTTTTATAATTGTGATGATCTGAGGGATGTAATTTAGGGGTCCTTAATTTTCCATAATTGGTGGTACTCCAGGTACAGCAATCTAGTCACAATTTACAACGCCTTAAAATCTTCGGAGTTAAATATATCCGTATTTGGAGGAATATTTTGGGGGGATGCTTTTTGAAAACTGTTATAACTTCTGTTTCTGCTCTTCAAGGTTTTCAGATGTCATCCTGGCAACAATTTTGGCTACCAAGTCAGATATGTGTGGCAAAAAGTTTGAATTGAAGATTGATAATGTTCGCTTTGTTGGCCATCCCACCTTGCTCCAGCATGCTCTCGGGCAGGTATAGTATGAGATCCCCTCTGGGGACCTGCATTCTTCACAAACTGCCTGCCTTTAGTGGGGAAACCTGGAATTCAGAATGTGCATGTTGGCTTTTGATCCTGGTTTTACTTCCTGATGCTCCAAGCTGTCTTTTGCTTACTTGTGTGTTAATGGAGTGAGTGGCAAACTGAGGGAGCTGTCAGTGATCACAGAAACTCTTCTGGTTACTGTAGGGAAATAGTGTGAGTAAAGAGAATTAAAATTGGGCACTCCAGCTCAAAAAGCTGTTTCTCACTATTTTAGTTACTGCAAGTTAGCTTTTAGCACCTCTAATTAGTGTAGCAGTTAAAAAAACACCACTGAAAACCTTCACAAATGCTAAAAGCTGCGTCAGCCTTGTTTGGCTTTTAACTTTTCCCGAGGCTGAAGATGATCCACAAGACTTAGATGGAACATGTAGGGTGTTGAAAGAGATCTAAGACTTTCTTGTGGACCAAGACAGGCTGCTGTTTGCATTGAGACCTTCTTCCATGGCCTGTGTTTTAGGTGCTCAGAATGAGAGCAGTTTTCTACCTGGGCTATGTAAAACACCTGGCTTAAATCCAGGAAAGAGTTCATGTGCCTCTGTGTCCTCATAGTCTGTATCCTATTCCTTCTTCCTGATCAACTGTAGGAACAAACTAGGTTTTGGTAATTTCTGAATCCACACTGATCCCTGTCACTGAACTGCTTTGGTCTCATTTTTCATCAAATTTGCTAAGTCATTCCTTTTTTTCAGGGGAAAAAGAAGTCTGCTTGCCAATTCTGTCCTGCTTTCTAGCTATAATTAGAGGTGGAAACAGCTTTTTGGTAACTGCTTCTTGATATTTAGAGGACCAGACTGCTTTAAACCCAGCAAGGAGCTGGCCTAAAGCATCAAAAGATGCTACTTTGGGAACTCAGTTGTGAGTCTACAGGAAATGTCATGGAAGACCAGCAAGACTCAGTCCTGAAAAGGTTAAACTGTTTTGGAAGACAGGATTCAGATGTGCCCAAGCTGTGCAAATCCATCAGCAGCCCCAGACAGGGCAAATGGTGAGCCAGGCCCAGGGTCTGTGTTGGGACCTGAGACAGGACAAGGGTGGCATGTACTTGACCAAGGGTCCATCCTGGAGACAGGCACAGCTCCAGGCCCTGGGTTGAGCTTAACTGGGGCTCTCAGCTGTGTGGCTGGGGGTGGGGGTGTGTGTGGGAACCCAGCTGGGACTGGCCAGGGACATGAAGATCTTTTGGTGCCCTCAAGGCTCTGACAGCAGTGGTCTGTTCTCCCTCAGATAATTTTCCTTTATTTTACTAATCTCATCTGAAAGGCCCAACTTCCTAAATGTGCTGTAAATGAGGTTGAAAATTTGTATTTGCATTTTTTTCACCACTTAATTATTGTACATTCTTTCCAGTCAGTTTAATCCTAATTGCATGAAATGTCGCTTCTAAATAAAATTGCATCTTGGCAAATAAAGTTATAAAGAGCTGTAAACACTTCCTTTGTTGCTTCAGAAGGAACTTCTTTTTGAGTGTGTCTTATCACCCCAGGAGGCACCCCAGAACTTTCTAGAGTCAAGAATCTTCTAGATGTGGCAGCCATCTCTGCTGGTTTGTGTCAGTCTAAATTTGGGACCTTCCTGCAGTTAGGAGGAAGCCAGATGGAGCTGCTTTTCCATGGAGCTCAGGCAGTGTCTGGAGTAACCCAGCAGCCTCTGCTTTACATTTCCTCAAAGTTCATACTGCAGTAAATTAATCCACAGGACAGCTCAGCAAATTCTTACTCCGATGAGCTTCAGGAGTTACAAGAGCACAAACTTTTAATCCTGTGTGCCAGATTGCTTTTTTCTGTAGCAATGTTCTGAATTCTTCAAATTCCTTCAGCATTTTCTTTTCCATCTCAGTCTTCTTTTTTCCTGGTCATGAGGTAATATGAAATCTAGCCTGCATCCCAGCTGATGTTAGTGGTGGTGTAGTTTCTTTGATTTTAAGGAAGGGACAGGATCAGTCCTTAGACTTCACAAGGGATCCTGGAACCTGTAACTCCAGAACAGATAAACACAGTAACTGCTTTTACCACTCTCCCATCACTGCCTTTCTGACAGAATGTCATTTTCACTTTAGGGAACAAAAGAAAAACCAAACAACACCTATCACCTCTTAGTTTTCTACATTTTGAGATTCCTGAGTGCAGGCAGTCAGATTTTGGAGTCCAGTCCCAAGCAGTGCCCTGCTGGTGCTCGAAATCTGTGGGGAAGGGCAGATGCTGCTCTGTATTTGCCCTGGCTCAGGTGCTGCACACGCTTTAGGTAGAAACCAACTATTGTTTGGGCTGGCAGGTTCCAGCTGTTTGCACTTGGGATTGGGTGGGTGTCGAGCAGGGAGCTGCAGGGGAGGTGGGAATTTCCTCTGCATTTTGTGCTCCATCTTGTGGTGACACGTGCTCCCTTTGGAGCTGGCCTCTGCTCTGCAAATTCTACTTGCTTGTCTAAACTGTTTCTTCTCACTGGAAAGTTTGAATCTGCCTTAGAGATGGAGCTCTCTGCTACAAAGAGGATAGAGAGGCTAGATAATGTGTTTGAAATCCTGCAGGAAGGGAGAAAAATCAAACCTTTTATTTTAGTACTGCTGTTCTAGAGCATATTTTGTCTATAAAAGCAGCAGCTTGTAACAGGATGCTACAGGAATTTAGGAAAGGAAGGAATAGGTGTGGCCTGAGATGAGAAATCTGTGGAATTCTGTTGACAGCATATCTGACACCTGTGCTAAAGGATTTAAACCTAAGGCCCCTAATGATGCTAAATATATTAAGAAAGACACTAAGTAAGAGTGCTGTCTTAACTGACACTTATTTCCATGCTTGTGACCAAAAGGCTTTGGTTTAATTCTTCACAGCTTGCTCAGCAAAGGCAGTGTTATAGAGTAACTGTGACACTCCAATAAAACACAAAATCATAGTTCTAGTTTTTGCAAGTCATATTTGATGTTATAAATTGGTTTGTCTGCTCTCTTTTCACAGCTTGTTATTTAACTTGGGCTTTTTAATGTTTTGTTTTTTTTTATTACTTTCCCTTTGTTACTGTCTCCAACTGACAGTAGCCAATGGGATTTTCTAAAAAATATTTTTCAGGTATCCAAAACTGACCCCTCACCAAAGAGAGAGATGCCCACCATGATTCTGTTCAACGTGGTGTTTGCACTAAGGGTAAGGACTGTCTCCATTCCATCTGACAGTGGGATGTGCCTTGGATCCATGAGAGAATGCAGTGGGCTCACACTCCAGGCTTGTTCTATGATTAATGGCCAGTGTTTGAAAGCTGCCTCCTCTCAGCAGTGAGGTCACTGTAAAGGGAGAGTGCCAGGGAGCAGCAGCTGAGCAGCTAAATGAGAAGAAGGTACAAGAATAAAGAGGTTTCAATGCTCAGCAAAAACCTGAAACAAACACATAGTTTCTGCCTGGAATTTTTTCAGGCTTCCTCTATTAACGAGATGCTGGTGTTAAGGGATCCTGGCTTGGCTAATTAAGTGTATAAAGCCCTAGAAATTTCATTATGTTCAAGCATTACTTGGTTTTTGAGCTCTGGTTTTCTTTTCCCAGTCCACTGGTCATTTAAAAATAAAAGAGGGAGCTGGAATAGTCTTTATGGTTGATTTTTGCTTGACTGGTTGTAATGCCATGGTTTAAAAAGCTCCAGCTCCCTGCTGGTGAAAGGAACTTTTTTTCCTTTTTAGCACTAATACATTTCTTACTACTGACTTTGCAGTGGTGACATGGACATGGCCCCAGCCTGCATGGCTTGTCCTGAGATGAGGAGCAAGATTTCACACAAGACAATTACCCAAATCAAGCAAGAAATTGTTTACAGAGCTCTGCTGGGAATCCAGTGTTCTGGTGCTTTAGGACACTCCTGGGTCAGGGAGTGCTGAATTTGCAGTGGAGGAGTTGATTTTAGATTTCACATGTTAAGAGATGTTGTTTTGGTGAATTGTTAAAGCCCTGTGCTTTGCTTGCAGGGAGATGTGTGCAGATGCACCTGCAAACACACACATTGATGCACACTGAGCCCTGTGGCAGCAGAAGTGTTGAAACCAATGCTCTTTCATTCACAGTGAAGACTAGCCCACATTTTTCTGGAATCTAATTTCTGGTGTTTCTAGGAAAACTTGCTTTCTTTGCCCTTCAGCCATGTGATGATACTGATGTAATTGTGTGTGTGATGCAGCACCAAGTCCATTTGCCAAATGAGACTCTCTTAGTTCACAGGGAACAGTCAGGTTTCTGGAAAGCAATGGGCAAGAAGCAAGTGGAAATTTTTTCCTAGGATGGAGTAGTGCAGTGCAGGAGGTGGGTGGAGGCCCTCAGAGATAAAGATGAGTGCCCATCTGCAGTGGGCAGACAGAGCAGGCAAAGGCCCAAGTGTGATAATCAGCTCTGATCCTGCTGTGTTTGAGCTTCAGGGCTACCGACGTGGCGTGACTCAGCAAGAACAGTGGAGTCAAAAAACTGATGAGTCACGCTTTGCTGGTTTCTCTGCCAAGTGGTCACTTGCCAGAACTTTAAATTCCTTTAAATATCTTAACAAACATGAAGCAGTTGCTGACTCATGCTGGAGCTACTGAATTCCCCCCACCCCCCTTGGCAGCTGTACTGATGTGATAGATTTTTCCAGCACTTTCTTTCTGGGGCTTTCATAAATGCAGTGTCAGTAATAAGCCATATTTGTGAATTTTTTTGGAGAGTAGATCCAAATTAATTCAGATTTGGGATGAGAATGTTGGTCATGAACTGGTAATTGTTGCCCAGTTACTGCCTTGGCAGTACACAGGACAAGCACCGGTGTGGCAATGTGGAGAGAGTGGGACATGTTAGAGCACTGCAGCCCTGTGCTGCCAGTGAGTTTAACCTGAACTTTGCGATATTCTGCCTTTTCAAATAGCTTGACACTTTCTTGTCTCACTGTGTGAAGTTGAGGTCTTTGCTCTCTTCTAGTAAAAGGGCTATTAACAACTGGAAAAACAAACCAGATGGGGTTATCCTGCTCCAGGTGTGGCATTCCTTTGATGCACATAGACAAGCTTAGAAATCCAGATTACGTTTGGACATTGCTGAGCTTCTGCTTGGCTGTGGGTAGAGAAAATTCTGTTCTTATTCCAGTCAAGAGGCTGATTTTTGGTGTCAATGGAAACCCATTTGCCTGTTCCCCATCATCCCTGTAGCTCCACGTGGCCGTGGCTCAGTGTCTGCCCGTGTTCCCCCAGGCCAACGCGGACCCGTCCGTGATCAGCTGCCTGCACAACCTGTCGCGCAGGATCGCCATCGTCCTGCAGCACGAGGAGCGCCGCTGCCAGTACCTCACCCGCGAGGCCAAGCTCATCCTGGCCATCCAGGACGAGGTGTCTGCCATGTCAGAGAGTGAGTGCTTCCAGCAGCAGTGGCTCTGACCTGAGCACTCCCTCAGGGAGGTGCTGATTGTGCCTGGGATCACTGTGAACAACTTTTGGTGCTCTGTAGCATTCTGACAGCTTTTCCCTGCATTCTCCCTCAGCCAAGTTCCCTGTCTGTATGCAGAGATGTGAGTTTCAGAGGTGGAGTAGTTTCTCTGCCTTCTTTGCTAGTTAAGTTCAGCACAATCCCTGGAGACTGTGCACTGAGCTATCATGTTTGCCTGTCCCTGTCAGGCTGACATGGAAGAGCTCCTGTGTGGCCTGCTTCACCCAACCCAGGGCAAGTTTTGCATGCTTTAATGCTGTCTGCTGAGTCACCAGACTCCTCTGTGGAAACTTTGGTCTTACATGCTGTTACTTGGCCACCAAACAGTTGCAGAGCATTTATATAGACTGTACTTGGAAAATGTACTGTAACAATATGCACTGTTTAAGGTGAACTTTGACAGTGATGCATCATCTTGCTGCAAGCATTAAAAATTAAAGCTAACATCTAGAAAAACAAAGCATTTAAAGTCATCACTTGTCAAATTTGGTTACATGTACTTAACTGAGTTGAGGTTTAGCAGAAGCTGGCAATAATTCACTATTATTATCTTAATGTGTAACTTGAATTATTGTAAAAGCTTTGAAAGATAATTGTAGATTAAAATGGTACAAATTCTGTCCTAAGATACAGGTTGATACCTAGTGGGTGAAGAGGAAACTCTTTGAAGTCAGTTATTTCTTTTCTTGTTTTGAATCTTTCTGTAGCCACAGAAGGGCCCCAGTCACCTTTTCATCACATCCTACCCAAGTGCAAGCTGGCCAGAGATCTCAAAGAGACATATGACAGGTAAGTTGGATTTTAATCCTAGCTCACAGAATGCTGTGAGAATTTATCACTGAAACCCCTTGGCTTTGTTCCTAAGGATATTACCCACTTCTTCATGCTGTTAATCATTGGAATTTGGGTTTTAAACCAGGTAGAGCAATGTGGAGCCTGGCAGTCAGGTGAAATGTTTGCAGAACTGCTACCCTAATCATTACCTTGGTCTGTCTTTGGCATCTTGTTCTTAAAAGCTGATGATGTCTGTCACAGCTTTAAGAATTATTTTTTTCTTCCTTAGCTCAGGGGCATTAATAACAAGTGAACTGTAGAACTGACAAGTGTCATAACAGGAATATCACAGCACTGGAGAAGTGCTCTAAACCTGCAGCTAAGGGGAAAGTGCTGCAGGAGCACTGATCACAAGTCAGCTACTGTCCTGGCCCCATTTGTGCATCTCTGGACCACAAATTTGGATGAGATGCTGAGACTTCCAGCAGAATGGAAAGTGTAGCATGCTGTTTCTTGACTGGATTAGAAGTTCTGGCAAAGATTTCAAAGCAGTGTGGGGCTGGAGTTGAACTTGAGCAGGAGCCTGTGCCTGTCAGTGCTGCCTCCTCAGGCCCAGGGTACCCTGCAGCCAGGAAATGTGCTTGGGGAAGGGCCTGGACACAGGGACACAGAACCTCTGTGTGAGAGGGAAGCTGCTGTGTCCCTTGCTTGGGGTGTTTGTCAGGGATTCAGGGAATCAGGCTGGAGTTCTTCAGGGAACCCTTTATCCTCCCTGGGTTGTGGCTTCTCGTGTACAAAGGGGATCAGAGCCCTGTGAGGTAAGGCACTGGGAGCCTCAATAATACAATGGTTGCAAAGAGCACCAGAAAACTTCTGCTAAGGTGCTCTTTGTGTTCAAGAGCTGTGAATTTCATCTCGTTTGAAGGAGTGTGGTATACAGCTCCACACACCTTGCACAAAACCTGTACTAAACTTTTAAGAAAGGCAGTATTTATGCAGCCTGTAATTCTAATATTGCAGTTATATTTTTCTGTTCCTCTAGGGCTATGTATTTATGACTGGGCAAACCCTGATCGTGTTTCCAAATATTTTAGGGACACAGTGACATCTTGTGGCATTTAGCTGTGACTGTAGCAACACGGAGCTCGTGGACTCTGCTGACATGAGCCTTCCCAGAGATAAGGAGGAATAGACAGACCATGGAGAAATACACTTTGGTGCTGCCCCCAGCTGTAAAACAAGGCAGTTTCTTCCTCATTTAGACATTGTGAGTGGGGAAGAAGTGGTGCAAGTTGGATTTTGACACTTTTGTATGACACTGTCAAAAGCAAATGTAAGAAATAAGGTATTGGTAAAAATCTGAAGTGCCTGTGTGCTTGGTTGGAAAGTGGTACTTGAAAAGGAGCTGACAGTGTTGTTGGGTGATAAGAAGATGTTCTGCAGGGTTTTTCTATTAATACTTCATAGGAGAGCACAGGAAATATGCTTGTTGTACTGGCAGTCAGATCAACTGAGAGGAGCTGCAGCACTTTGCCAGGCAGGCATAGATTTAAAATTATTTTTTAGTAAGGTAGAAAAAGGGTTCTAGAAATACAATTTTTTCTGCAAGTCCAGGATGAATTAATCGTTCCTGTGTGGTAGCAGCTCTGGGTGAAGTCTGTGTGGTCTTCTGTGAAGTGAGGGTTAGTCATAAGTGACATGGGGTTACAAAAAAGAGGAGATAGACAAGAATGCATAAAATAAGTCTTGTCTGTAAGATAGGCATCAGTCCTGCTCACAGCTGTAAAACTTCTGCTGCAAGGAATATTTTCTCCAGTTTGGACACCACATTTCAAGAGGGATTTAGGCCACCTAGAGAGTGTGGAGGAGTGTGAATGACCTCAGAGGGAAGATGGAAAGTTGCTTTTAAAGGAGAAAGGACTGCTGGGAAGGGTAAACCTTCGGATGCATGCAGTGACAATGTGCTGCTCTAAATTTACAGAGACTTCTGGCATAGCCTGTGGATGTAGGAGAACAGCCATTGGAGTGGAGAGAGCACTTTGAATTGCAGATGGAGCCCAGCTCTCTGTTTGAGGTTTGCTCCAACCAGCATTTCCAAGTGCCTGCTGATTTCTGCAATTCCAGCCCAATTTCCAGGGTTGCTCCAGAGGTGCTGTTGAGCCCTTGGCTTCCTGTAGATGGTGCTGAGGTATTTCAGGCAAGACCCTACACGTCCCTGAGCAGGTTAGTTTGTGCAAAACCACAAGTAGAGGAATATTTTTGTCATTCAAAGTGTTCCTTGGTTTTGAATGAGATGCCTGTGTTCCATAAGGCAGGATCAGTACCCAGCACATCTTGACTAGAAATGGAGTGATATTGCACTCAGACAGCTCAGAGGCTTTCAGCATCCAAGTCCTGGGACATTTTGTCTCTAATGGAGAGAACGAGAATGTTTCCTTTGGATTAATTCAGAAAGTTGAGAGTCTTCATTCATTTCAGTCCTGAAGCTGAAGCATTGGTATGGAACAGAAAGCAATGGGTTTTAGACCCAAGAAAGTTTTCAGGACTTCCAGTGCTGAAAAACTTACTGCTGTTACAATATGTGTCTCTTTTAAGAAGCTTTCACATAGTTTTATCTGCAGCTGCAGATTATATGTGAGCTTGATACTTATTAACTGCCTGTCTGGTTCTAGCAAACCTCTCTTAGCTTTGCATTGGAATAAAAGTGAAAGTATGGAGAGGTTTTAGGGGAGGTTTGGATTGTTTGTTTCTTCTTTTTAATACAGAAGAGCCTAATTATTTTTTACCCTAGTGGGACTTGAACTTAGTGGTAGATTTAGCCCATCTCAGCAGCTCAGGGAATAATTCTGTGAGACTTAATGAATTATTAGATGTGATTTCTGTGGCTGTGCTATAAAATACAATCCAACTACAGTTATTTGTCAAAGTATAGCCCTTTGTCCTTTATAAGGAAATGTGAAATCATTTCAAAGCTCTGAGTAGTCACAACCTGTAGGAAAAACAAACTGCAAAGCTACAAGCCCACCTCCACCACACTGGAAAACATGGGGTTCATTTCTGATACAAACAGGACAGATGAGATATGAAGTGTGTATATGTAAAAGTACATAACTCTTTTATAAATGTGAAGTGGGATTTCTTTGTTTTGCCAATAATTATGGAAAAGGCTGCAGTTCTGGGAGATACTGCCAAACGTTCAGGCTCTCATTTTGGGGCAGTAGCTCACAGCTGAGGACACAGCAGAACAGAGCAAAAGAGCAGTGATAGTCCCTAAAATATTGCCCAGCTTCCTGCAGCTCTGGAGGGGTTTCTGTACATTCAGCAGCTTTCAGCTGATCTCACTTCCCGGAATTAGCCCACAATCCTGTGAGCCAGAGCAAATATTTAACAACCACAGCATCCTCTGATAAAGAGGTCCATGGCTTAACTACTTTCTGTGTTTCTTTCTATTTCTTCTGAACTTTGCTCCTTTTTGTATCATGAGATGTCTCATGGGCTTTATGATGGAGAGACATTAAACAGCTTTTTCCTGCTTGCCTCTCCCTGTCTCAGTTTTAAACTCTGTTATCTGATCATCCTGATCCTTGCCCATGTATCCCTCAGATCGCTCACCAGGTGTTATCAAACCAGAGAGTAAGAAAAAAAGGGTGTTGAAACTTAAGTTTTTATGGAATAAAATGTCTTGGAGGGTTTAATATCCTATTGCCTGAATCTTTGTGTCTGTATTGGGGACATTATTTGACCTTGCTGTCTGGCTAAGGGCAGTTGCAAGCATTGCTGCTGGAGGGTGTAGCTTGTTCCTTGTCAAATTACAAGCACTTAAATTATTTTCCTTCCAAGGAGGGGCAGGTGAAAGAGGAATTGTGTGCATAAAGCTGTAATGAAGGCTGGAAATTGTACAGCTGAATGCAAATGCAGAAGAATGAAATTAAGATCCAGATCAGAACTGAAAATCTGGTTTTCTTGTTGTCTTTAATTCTAGGCTCTTGTTGTATAGTGCACTGTAGACAAAATTATGCTGTGGAGAGCATAATTATGTAATTAAAGCTTTTGCCTTAGTGCACTTAGACCAAAGAATGAAAGGAACCAACTGGATTTTTTTCTGAATGTTAAACTCTGCAGGAAAATGTCCCTGCAAGTATTTCATGCTTTCATGTATCTCTGCTGTTCTTGGGTAACCTGTTTCTACAACCCCACCAGCTTTCAGGTGGTCTCTGAATTTTCTTGTCTCATTTCTTTATTGCCATGTTTCTCCTTGGGGGGATTTGGCCTGGGAGATGATGTGGATAACCACAGCTTCAGCCCTTTTCCCTGATGTATTTTGAGGGAATCCAGCTTTATCTGTCAGTTGTTTTGTGGTGGGATAAGCAGTGTTACTGGAGCTGCAGCATTTAGTGAACTAAACCAGAGGTGTTTGTGCTTTGCATGTTCCTTCAGGGCTGGGAGCCTCTGGGCAGATGAGAGCTGGGGGGACCAGAGAGACACTGGATTCACCCTCTCAGTTCCTTTTAAAAAGAGGAAAACACACAGTATCTGCTCCCTTTGCAGCTTGAAAAATCAGCATTTTCCAGAGTTCAATGCAAGGTTTGAGAACAGAACCTTCTGAAAAGTGTTGTCTGCAGTGAGATGTTCCCCAATGAGTCTGATCATGTACGAGGCAGGAGGGGATGGAGTTTGCTCCCTCACCACTCTGTTGTGGTTTGGTGAGTAGTTGCACCAGCAGCCAAAGCTACCCAATGTTTTTGTTTAAAACTGGAATTTCAGCTCTCTCCAAACCCTCTTCACCAGCCAGATGAGCTTGAAAAAGAGCATGTTAGTTTGTGACCTGCAGTTGGATGCTGGTTATAAATGGTTAAATCACTGCATAAAGACTTTTCCAAGACTTTTATTTGGTCCCAGCCTGTTTCTGGCATGTTTTTTAATCTGTTTTGTGTAGAGGGGGAAATTCATGGCAGTTATTGACACAAAAGTCAAATTGTGAGTCTCAACACACTTTGAATTTAAAATTCAGGCTGGAATTTTTCAGAGTGCATACTCTGAAATTTGATTTTAAGCCAAAAAGTATTGTCTGGTAAAAAAGTTTAAAATCGAAGGGCATTGAGAAATACAGTTTTTCAGTGTGTCCAAGATTAGCTGTTGCTTGAGATTGATCATCAAGGTTATGTGTTCCTAACTCAAGAAGAGGTGTGGTGAGCCTTGCTGCTTCCTCCCAGCACAGCTGTTCCCAGGCCAGCATTCCCTGCCCATGGAATGGGAATATTGTGAGGGTTTGCAGGGTGGTGCTGGCTTAGCTCCTTATGGTACTTTACCCATTTCAAGTAAATATAGTTCCCTCCTGAGGTGTATTGCACCTCTTGTCTAGATTTGCAGACTTCTGTAAAAGCACCTGAACAATGTTCCTGGCTCTAATCTCCAGCTTTTCTGTTTTTTTTCAGTAAAAGAGGCTTATTGTTGCTTTCAGGCTGAGCACCAGGGTCAGACTTTATTGTCTTCATTATTCCTGAGACATCCATCACTTCCACTCTGGTCCTGTTGTCTGGAGTCAGCTTAAGGGCTTAGCTCAGTCCCTGTGGTTTCCTAGAATGAAGAAACCATGTAAGAAGCACGTTTGTGATTTCATGTGACAAGCAGGAACAGGTTTGTAAGGAAACAAACAACCTAAGCAGAGCCCAAGGAGGCTGTTATTGTGGAAATGTGCTGCCTGGAACAGCCCTTGCCCAGTACAGGCATCCTCTTCTCCCTTGGAGGGGAAGATGGAAACTGGAGGTGAAGACAGTTGCCCAGTTCATCTTTTCCCTTTGCATCTTTGGCCTAGGGAATTTTCCTTTGCCTTGCAGTAGATCTTGAATAAACTTCTTTGACTTGAGACACTGCTGCAATGTTAAAAGCAGAGGGAATAGAAGGTCAGTGGTGAAGTGTTTCAAATCTCCCTCAAAATGCTACAGGGGATGGTGCTCTGTAAGTCCAAGTGTAGGAGGCCCTTGCAGGTAAGAGTCAGCTGGTCCTCAGCCAGCCTGGGGACAGACAGGTGTATTCAGTCTTTTCCTGTCCTGATCTGGTTTCCCTGCAGGGGTGACCTGGACCACTGTTTTCATTTGTGATACAGGGTAAATGCTGTATGCATTTATTGCCTTCCTGTTTTAGTCTCTGCACGACAGGGGTGGTTCGTTTACACATCAACAACTGGCTGGAAGTGAGTTTCTGCCTTCCTCACAAAATCCACTATGTTGCCACCAACTTCATCCCCCCAGAGGCAATTGAGAGAAGTCTGAAATCCATCAGGTAAGAGCAAGCTCTGCCCCTCAGAGTGTGGCTCGTCCTTGCTTCTGTTCCCAGGGTGATGCTGCAGATGTGTGAGGTGGCACAGGCAGGGGGATGGTGTGGCTGGGCTGGGCAGGAGGGGGCCCTGGGCTCAGGCAGGACTCCCTGGAGCTGCTGCTGTGGCTCTGGGGTGTGCTGGATCCATGGTGGTGGGAAGCCACAGCCTTGGTGTTCACTTTAGGTGGTTGTACTGCAGGAGTAGCTTGCACTGTTTGCAGCCAGGAATTGTGTGTTCATTTTAATCTGTTGACCCAGAAGTAATTCTGCTTTTGGAAGAAAGAGAGCCCAAGTCCTTATTTCCTGTGTTTGTTTACCTGCAAAATTAACTAACTTCTGCTTTCTTCCTTTCTTCTGTTCCATCTTGTATTTCAGTAACACAGACGAGCAGTTTTCAGACTTGCTCTCAATTGTGTGCCAATACAGTGCAGCCTTTTTTCCTTGTCACTGGGGTGTCCAGTTACCATATAACCCTCTGTCTTCTTTTTACAGGAAGTGTCTTATGCTGTGACATAAAAATAAGCTAATTTTGAACCCAATTAGAGCAAAAGGATTATATTAGAAATTCTTTTTTTACCATTACGATGACCCCAGGTATCGTGGTGTGGGAATAACAAAGCCTTCAGGAGAAGCTGCAGTTTACTGTGCAAATGTATTCTATTTTTCTGCAGGCCTTACCATGCCTTATTACTTTTAAATGATGAGAAGTCATTGCTTAATGAGCTCCCGTTGGACTGCTCTCCTGCCCTGGTGAGAGTAATTAAAACTACCTCTGCTGTGAAGAATTTGCAGCAACTGGCTCAGGATGCTGACTTGGC
Source organism: Parus major (assembly GCF_001522545.3). Classification (NCBI taxonomy): domain Eukaryota; kingdom Metazoa; phylum Chordata; class Aves; order Passeriformes; family Paridae; genus Parus; species Parus major. Next base: position 2,860,151 of record NC_031783.1, read on the forward strand.
ATTGCTGCAGGTATGGGGAGCTGTCAGCAGCTGCTGAGAGCCTTTTCAACCACGAGGTGTTTTCTCCTGTGGGTTCTGTGGGGCAGGAGCACTGCAGCTCCCTCGGTGTGAGCAGAGAGAAGGGACAAAGTACCAGCCCTGGAGCCTGGGGAAAGGCTGGGGAAACAAAGGGCAGGGCTGCAGGGACAGTGCTGGGCAGCTCTGCAGCCACATCTGGTCTGGGATGGGAGTCCCCATCCTGGGGGTCTCTGATCATCACCACTGCTCAGGACAGGTCTATTAATGCCTGATCAAAAACTTCTCTTCAAATTGTGAGCACTTCCAAGGGTGCCTCCCACAGCTTCTGTGGTCCAGCACAGAATGAAACCTTTCCTCATTTCTAGTGGGAGTTTCCCATTGTTCTTGTGTATGTTGCCTCAGGACCTGAGCCTGTGTCCCTCCTGTGAGGAGCCTGTGTCACCGCCTGTGAGGACGGTGGCTCTGTCTTCTCTGTGCCTCCTGTTTGGTAGCTAAAACCAGAGCAAATTGTACTCCTGACTGACACCACAGTGGCCTGTCTTGGCCCTGCCATGTTGATGTCTACATGCAAATGAAGCTCCCAAAATGCAAGTGAAGGTTTACAGCTGCCATGGCCAAATACGCTGCCAAGATCTTTTCTACCAAAGTCTTGTGGATGCCTGTAGAACCTTCCCATCCATTTCCCTCAGTCCATCAGTGCTCAGACTTGGCAGTCATGGGAAGAAGATTTAGTTTAGGCTTGGGCAAAGATTTTGAGCCAGTGTCCCCAAGCCAGCAGCTCTTTCCAAATGCCTTTCCAGTAGTGACAACCAGCTCTCAAATCTGAATTGCTGGAGGTGATGTGATGAGCCCTTGGAAAGAGAAGTTTGTGTCAGGGAAAGGATGAGACTCTGACACTCATGTGAGTTGTGAGGCCACTGAGAGACCCCTGTGGATGACTGATGATTTGGGATGGTTCTATGAGATGATCCCAGAGAAGGAAGAGCCACTCCATGCTCCTAAGGGTGGATGCAGACCCAGGAACACAACCTGTGCTCTGTGTGACAGGGGAAACACAGCTCATCATCACATGTTCATGGGTCAGAGCATTCTCTTGTTCCAAGGGAAAGGTCCTGCTTTGTAATAAAACTCCATGTCTGCCTGCAGTGCTCTGTGGTGTTACTTGGCTATGGGATGAACTCTGGAAATTCCCTACTGCTTCTGTAGTTTTGCTCTCCACAAAAAAGCACAGTTAAATGCATCTAATGATACAGGCTGGATTTTATGTCTTGTAGACACTATTTATGTGGCTTTTCCAGAGCCATTAGCAACCACTGACTTGTTTAACATATTAAAATACTTTGTGTAGCTCAATATTGAAATGCCTCTATGCAGTAAAAAGGCAGTGTTGGTTTCCTTTATGTTTCTGTCATGATTCTTTTGTTTTATTTCTCACACATTTTATTTTTCATGTATAACACAATGTATTTTGTGCATAAGAAAAAAAAGTTGGGGGGGCATGAAAAGAAACTAAACTTTTATTGATACAGTTTGAAGGAATTCCTTTGAGACAGGAAATACTAAGTTGCTTAGAAATGTGAAGCGAATCTCTGGAAATTCATAACCTTGTCAAATGCTTTTTGATCTGCCACATGTTATATTAAACCATGAATTTATTCTGAAGGCAGGGTGAAAGGATGGAACATTTTTCTTTCATTTCAGCTCAAACAAGACTCTTTTTGTTGTTGTATGGAACGCTTGCTGAGCGTTTGTATATTGACTTTGCTCCCCTAATTTTCCCCTGTTTTCTCAATACAGGTTTTCCAGCTTGCAGCACATCTTGTTTACTGGGGCAAAGCAATTATTATTTATCCTCTTTGTGAAAACAACGTCTACATGCTTTCTCCAAATGCCAGTGTCTGCCTGTAAGTAGAAGGAAAAGGTGTTGATGGCAGCACAGTGCTGAGGAGTGCAGATGCACTTTCCTTCCCTGACTGGATACAGAGTGGGATCTTTCTTCATGAATTTGTTGAGACTGTGCAAAACACAAACCATTACATGAGCCTGAACTTGCACAGCCAGTGTGGGCAGGGAGGAGCAGCAGGGCAGATCAATATTCCTCTGTGGTGGTGAGGGCCCTGGGAGCAATATTTACCCTGTGGAGCTGCTGTCAATATTTTTAGTACTCCTGCTCACTGAATGTCCAATATGGGAACATTTACAAACCAAAATACTTTATGATTAAGTTAAATGAATGGTTTGTAGGGCTCTCTGTGTAGCTGGCGCACCTGAAATGAATCAAAAGTAGCAAAAGTTGCCATTATGTTGTTTCATGTGCTGGCATTCCATACTGTGTGCCTTGTCACAGACAAGAGGGCAGCATGGCCATTTGGAGAGCAGGCAGAACCACTGCAAGGAAGATGTGGAGGCAGGGTGGGTATTTTTGCTCTGCTGAAGATTGGCAAACCTTCCTCTGTTGGATTTTGAGATGCTTTTAGACTCTGTGTTGGAACTCAGTTATAGGAAAATAGTTTTAAATCAAAACTTTGGTGATGGAAATATAAAAATAGGGCTGGAAGGGACCTTGAGGTCATTCAGCAACAACTGTGCCTGTGTCAAATATGGCAGTGCTGCTCTTGAAGACCTTTGGAGATGGAAATGCTAAGGCAGACAGTTTTCCTGATATTTACTTTACTTGTGCTCAGTCCTGTTTCTTGTCCTGTCAGCACGGGGAGGGGGCACAACCACATCTCTGCAGCTGCAGTTGGCACATTCAGAGGTGGTGTGTGCATCCTGCCCAGCCCTGCCCAAGCTCTGGCCCTTTGATCAGAGCCTGCACAGGTCTGGGCTTTTTATTGCTTCCATTTTTCTCCTCTGGATTCCCTCCATGCCTTGAATAAAATGCTGGAGCTGAATGTAAGGCTGAGGTGAAAGTGGATGAGCTGCTGGCTGCCTTCTGCAGGACACAACATGCCATCAACTATGCTCAGGGGTGTTCTAGATCACAGGGAATATTGCATTTGGGAACTGGATCAGAGTTACCCTGAGCAGCACTAGAGAGCTGATCTGTGCCTTTTTCTCTCTCCTGCAGTTACTCTCCCCTGGCAGATGCCTTCTCCTGTCAGTTCCGAGGTCACAACCTGCCCTCCATGCTGGCCAAGTTCTCCCTCCCCGTGTCCCTGTCTGAGTTCAAGAACCCTCTGGCGCCGCCTGTGCAGGAGGTGAGCTGGGCACTGCTCCTTGTTCTGCTGCTCCTGGAGCACTCAGCCAGGAACCTGCTCTTGCACATTTATGAGTTCCCAATTACTGTGTTTCCAGCTTTATGATTTATTGTTTCATGTCCTTATGCCAAAAAGCTGTGGGGATGTTCAAGGTGAGAGGATGCTCTGTGCTGGCAAAAGAAGTGTTAGAATGTTAGAGTGTTCCTAAAAGAAGTGTTAGAATGTTTCTTTTCATGGAGTGATGTAGTAGGGAAAACTGAAACTCCATTTGGTCTGTTCCAAACTGTCATTAGTTGGTAGGGCTGAATCAAGTTTGTGGATTCCTCACAATCACATTTGATTTTATTCTATTCCATCTGCTCCAAGTTCACAATCTATTTTTAAAAGCAATCTGTCTGTTCACTTGGTTTTGCTGTAAAACTGGAATTGTTTAAAGGCTTTTGGAGGAAGTAGGCTCAGCATGGGGTCAGCAGAAGTCCATGTGTCACTGCATTAGCTTCTTAGTGCTCAGATCTGTGTTAATAAAATATGGATTTGGGATTTGTGAGCTGTTCTGCTTGCGCATCGATCATGGCTTGTGGCATTTCTGGGAACTGGTGGAACACAGGAAGGAGCTCAATAACCTGAGGTCTCCTGGCTGATACTGTTCTGTTCCCAGATGGAAGAGCCTGGACCTCTGACTGTGGCTCAGGGTGGCAAAGGAAGCATAGGCAGAGTTCTTTGCCTGGTTTCTTGTGTTTGTTTCTGGCCTTCAGACTTGGGTGCCTTGGTGGCTCCATGGGTTTAGCCCCTGCTCAGATACAGAGATTACCATCCCCTTGCACTCCAGCACAGCTGTAATTACAGGCTGGCAGAGATAATGGTCAGAGATAAAGATAATTAATGAGGTAGGTCTAATGCCAGTAGCATGTACTGGTCAGCTGCCACCTTGGGAGGCAGGGGAAGAGCAGGACCCCACTGTAGTTACAGATAAATAAGTGTCCTGAAAATTGAAGCTGAAGTCATAGCATTAATTTTATTCTAGCTGCAGTAGCTTCAGGAGACATTCTCAGTAATCCTTTTAAAATTAATTACTTGCCTTAATACTTCTCCTTCAATAGTTCTGGTTGTTCTCAGATGTCCTACTTTTGTTAAAAATACATAAATAAAAGTCTGCCACTTACTGCTGCAGTTATGCCTTGAAACAAGGGTGCAATAAATGCTTGCCAGAGCTGACGGAGTGCTAAAGTGTGTTTTTAGTGTGAACCTTCCCCTGCTGTTCACCTGTCTGAGGTGGGGTCCTAAGGGTCAGCAGCACAGCTTGCTTTCCTCATCCTTTCAGCTTTATTGGAAGGATGAAGGGTGATACTGTGAAAAGCTGTGGTTTTTTTTGATAAAGCAAAGTGTGACAGTTCTTAGGGGAGTTTAGAGCAAATTTTTATGTATTTTTGTATCAGTACATTTTCTTCCACTTTGATTTACCTATGTAGGACTTCCTGTATTATTTTTTGGTTTTTTAGTCTTTTAAGAGAAGTGACTCCAATCCTTGCCCTGAAGTGGTCAGGCTCCAGTTGTAGTTCACAGAGATCTAATCAATACAACAATTAATCTAATGAAATGTGGGTGGGTTTTTGTTAAGCTTTGCTGTGATAAAAGATGTTGTACTCTGAACTGTAAATATTGTCAAAATGTATTCGCTTTGCCTTTGAAAAAAATTAGCGAAGTGGGACTTCCCTCTGTAGTTTTGTTCTTTGTGTGCACAGGAGGGGATGTGAGGTTTTTTAGCTTTAAAGATTGCCAGTTATCTCGTGCTTTTCATCAGGCTGAGGGCACTGTCTGTGCTCCTGGAGGTCACTGTGCTGAGGGTCAGGACTGGGAGGAGGTGTACCTTCTACAGAAACTGCTGTGGCCTCATGGCATCCAGGGCATCCATCCCATTTCATTCTTCTCTCGAGCATGGGACTGGCTCCCTGCTTTTGGCATGTGATTCTGGATGGGTAAAAAATACAGAAGGCATTAATAAAGCCCACCATAGGAAACAGGAGAGCTCTCAGAGCCCTTCCTGTTTTTTGTATAAAAATATTGCTTGATTTGAAAGCAGACCAAGTTATTTTTGTTCAATTACCATTACATAAGTGGAATTCCTGTATTCCTCTGGGTAGATGAGAAAACAAAGTGACACTCATCTTTCTGCTTGGTGTGCTGTGGTATTTTTTGGTTGGTACAAGACATGAACAATGTGAGCAAGGACAGGACTGCCTTGGGAGTGCAGGGCTGTGTTCTGCTTTTGCTGTCTGCCTGTCAGTAGGTAGGAGGTGTCAGGTGAGTGATGTGTGCCAGGCCTGCCAGGGCTCTCAGCTGTGCCCTGTGCCATGGACTGAAACTCTTGATTTTGTCATTTTGATCTCTTTTCTTGCCTGAGATGAGGAGCAGTGTATTGCAGTGGAACCCTGGTCAGTGTGTATCTGTCAGTTGAGAAGATTTTGGTATCCCTGCAGTGCTCCCTGCTGCTTCCCTTTCTCTGTGTTTCCCTTGGATTGCCTGGAACAGCAGCAGGGTGAGGATGAGCCCATGCCCTCAGCTCTGCTGACCTCAAGAGATCTCGGTGCTGTTGAGCTCTGCTTTTCCTTCCCCCTCCCAGGTGTGTGCACACAGGAGCCTTCCTCCCTTCCCTCTTCCCTTTCCTAGGGCTCTGGCTCCCGTCCAGCCCAACTCTGTTCATTTAACTTGTTTCAGCTGCACAAGTTTTCTGCCAGGTTAGCAGGTGGAATTCACTCAGGGAGATGCAGTGAGCTCCAGGGCTGGCACAGAGTGAGGAAGGTGATGTCTGCAGAGCTTGTGCACCTGGGGGGTGAGGGAAGCAGAAGCTGTTCTCCCCATTTCCCAGTGACTTGTCCCTTAGCTCCACAGTGACTTGTAATGTCACCAGGACTTGCTGCAGTGCCTGGGTTTGTCCTGGATCTCACCAGGGTGCAGCCACGGGGTGGGGACATCCTGTGGGTTCACACCAAAGGGAACTCATCTTGCCTTTTGGTGTTTTTGCTGGAAAAGAAGCAGTTTGCATCTCCTCTGCCCCAGTCCCAAGGAAGCTGTCCTTGTTCTGCTGCCTGTGGCTGTTGGCTCGTGGCCCTGTGCTCTCCTCCCGAGTGGCACAGCCTTGCTGTGAGTGCAGGGCACGCTGGGGTGGAGCTCTGGGGTTGCTCAGTGGGTTGCACACCCCTTCCAGACCTCCTGGGAAAGCACAGGAGCACCTGGTGACCCAAAGCCTTCAGGACATGTTGACTGGCAGGATCTGTACCAGGCACTGCTGCTGGTGCAGGAGAAGGCTTTGACCTGCTGTTCAGGATAAGGATTTCTTTGTCCAGCATCACATTTCTTTACCCAGCTATTCTGCACAAAGTTGCTTTGCAAACCAAGAGTTAGGGATGATGTTTGTGGCTTCCCCTCCTCTGCACTGTAACCTCAGCCAATTTATCTGCTTCAGAAGCTGTAACACCTCTCTGCCCTGGCTTGAACAGACATGGACTAGCAGAAGGGATCTTCTCACCTGTAAGGAGTGTTCCTAGGTGAATTAGACATCTCATTTCCTTCCTGCACCCCTTTATCATAACGCACATTGTCATTATTATTGTGGTTCTTTAATTCTCCCTTGATGGGATGTGGATAACTGCAGGAAAAAAAAACCCAAAACCATATGGGAAAGCAGGACAGCTGCTGCTTCTGAACAAAATCTGTTTAACTTTTCACATTTGTTTTAGTCAGTCTGGGCCATCCTGCTGGGAGTCAGGCACAGGGAGATGAAGCCCCTGCCTTTGCCTGCAGAAAACGTGCTGAGCTTTGTGCAGGGTTCATGGAAAATGAGGCAGGAAAATGTGTCAGGGGATGGAGTGGGAGGGGAGCTGAGCTGCCTGCACACCCTGAATGGGCAGCTGTGTCTTCAGGGAGCCACACTGCACATGGGGCTGCTCTGCTGGAAGGCATTAGGAGCCACAGGAGCTTTTGTTGGCAGAAGTTGGGAAGTGGGATTAAGATGCATTTATATTCAGTTGGACTGGGTATAAAATCAGGGGTTTAGCACACTAAGTTAAAAGACTATGTCATGCTAGGCCTGAATGGAGGGAATGGTTAAGCTGGGAATTCAGAGCTGTTCCCTAATGACTAAAATGGCAATATTAGACAGTAAATGTTTCATCCTACATCAGTAAGAGTTTTCAGAGTCTGTTTCCTGTAAAACAGGGAGAAGTTTTCATAGCTTATGTGTTTTCCATGCAACACCATGGTTTGAATGCTGAAGGAAGGTAATACATTTCAGCAAACATCCCTGCACCCCAGTGGCTTTGAAGGTGTCCTCATCCTGAGCCAAGGCAGCCCTCAGTTCTCCAGTCAGACCTTGAAGAGGATTTATATCAAATAACTGGATAATCCAGGCTTGTGTGCTTCAGCAGGCAAAACAAGCTGTGTTTTCACTATCTCCTCACACAGTGAGAACCAAGCTGGGATTCAGTGCTTCTAGGCTGCTGTTTTCCCTTCCCTTTCCTGACCCTGTTGCTGCTCCCAGTTATCCTTAACATCTTAGGCCTGGGAAAGAAAACAGCCTTAAAGAATCCTTGCAGGAAATTTAACACATGTCTCAAGAGTTTTACAAATGGTCCCAGAGAATAAGGAATGTTGGATCTTTTCTCTCCGAGACTTGGGGCTGAGCTTTCCTCTGGCCATCCCGAAGTGCTCAGCTGGGCAGTGCAGTGCTGTGTTTTTGGAAGCCAGTGCAGCATCTTTGCTTGTGCCAGTGAGCACAGAGCAGGGCATTGTACCAGTGCCTTGCATGACAACACCCTGGCACTGCTCTGGGAATGGCCCTGGGCTGCTCTGTGCCAGCAGGAACAAGGCAGATGTGGCTGCTGCAGCAGACAGGACCCCCCCAGAGCAGGCTGGAAAGAGGCAGCAGGGGCAGACAGGAAGCATGAAAGGAACATGGATAAAATTTAGATTGAATTGGTAGTTAAATGAAGCAATAGAAAATGTTTCACTTTATGTTTCCATCACAATCCTGGTGTTTCAGCCAAAAAAATCTGGATTCCTGCTGTGCCAGAGCATGACTGAGGCAAGCAGTCCTGGGATGAAGTATATCCCTGCCTGGGAAGCTGCTCCCAGCCCGTTTGGCTTCAGCAAGGAGCCCAGCTCTAATGAAATGCCCTGAGAGCAGGCACAGAGAGAACCCTGCACCTCTGGGGAAGGAGCAGTGTTTGCAGCCAGCACAGCACAGATGGTGCAGGGAAGCCTCTGCTCCTGCAGCTCTGGGTGAGCTCCATGGGAGCTTGGGAGGAGCAGATGGAGAATGGATGGAAATGCAGTGCTGCTGTCCAGAAGCACAGGCAGCAGAATGTGTTAGCAAAGCCTTTGCTAGAGCTGATCTGTGAAAACACTTCTGCCTTTGGTAAGAAATGGGTCTAAACCTGGAGGAAGTGGGAATGGTGTGAGGCACTTGCAGTGGTGGCACAAAGCTCATCACATGGGCAGGGGCCAATGCAGGATGCTGCAGCACTTGGGCTTCTTCTAGGACTGGGTTTTAAGAGGTACCAACTTCCTGCTGAAGTTTGGCCAGTACAGAAAAATGTCAGGGATCATCAGTGTCTGGTCTAGGGATGATTGTTCAGGTCACTTCAGGATGGAAGAAGAGTTTCCTCTGGCTCTCAGATGTCCAGCTGTCCCACCCAGAGGAGGCACAAAGGTGTTTGGCAGGGGCTGTTTGCACAGGGCTGTGGCTGTAAAGCTGTAACCCCACTCCTGCTGGCTTCTTGTTCCACTGGGCCATGGCTGCTGCCTCGGGGTGGCTTTCTAGGTGTTTCCATGGAGCGTGGAGGTGGTGGTGCTGATGCAGGATTAGAGAGGGATGGATGAGACTCTCCATGCACATGGGGCTGCAACAAAAGAAACTGGCTGTTTTTGTAATTCATGGAACCACCAGAGTGCCCAGGGGAGGCTGGTCTGGGTCAGGCCCTACCCACTGCTTCTGTAGGTCTGGCAGAGCCTGTCTTCCCGTCTCCTTGGATTTTTCCAGGGTTGTTTTGTGCTCTGAAATGTGCAGACCTCTTTCATTTGCTAATCAGGTGTCACTGTGTGCCAACAGGTTGGAAATTTAAGTAAAATAAATGAGCCATCTTTCCATCCAGGCCTGCAACTGGAAGGAAGGATTTCAGCAACGTATTCGCTGGAGTAAACCTCGCTCTTCCAGGCTGGCTTCAGATGTTAGCAAAGCATTTATGTCTTTGGTGTCTTTTGCCAACCTTCCTCTTCTGTAAATTTTCTGTTAAACATGTGAAATGAATTATGACTTTTCCAAAAAATGCATGTTTGAAGGTGATCCCAGATATGTTTTCAGATTAAAACCCACTGAGCCCCCAGAAGTGGTAATCCCTGAAAAGACAGGGTGTGGGTCTGTCTGCAAACAGAAGAGGTTTCTTCTGTGGTTTGATAGCAGAGGAGGAACTGAGAATTACCAGATTTATGGAAAAAGGAAAATTATGTGGGCTGATGAACTTGGGTTTGGGGCTTTTATTGTGATTTGGCCTGTTACCCTGATGATTAATGCAGCAGAGTGAGCTTCCTTCTGAGCCTGAGCTCATGCTGCATGTGTTTGTCTCACCAAAACAGTGGTGGTTGCTATGAAATCCCCAAACAGCCTCGGCACTGACTGTGTTCTGAGCCCTTTGCTACAAGAGTTGCCTACAGTGATATGAAAAGGCTTTTTATGCAGAAATCAAGACACAATGATGCATTTTGAAGGCTCCTCCTCCCAGACTTCTGAAAACAAACCCTGCAAACTCTTGCCCCTTGCTCTGCCCGTGGTGTGGGTGTCCAGCAGGTGTTGGGCAATGTTTAATGCAGCTCATTGCTTTTGAATCTGTTGCCTGCCTGAAAACCCAGGGGTCTTTATTAGCTTGGCCCTGTGTGTAGCAGAGGGAGGTGAAATGATGGTGACTGTGCATTGAGAGGGGACTCCTTGGCAGCTCAGGCTGCTGTCCCCTGCCAGGGCTGGTGCTGCTGGCTCTGTATTGCCCAGCCCTGTCAGGCTCCGATCCCCAGAGCCTCTCCCACGGCTAAACAGCAGTTCCCCATCTGACAGCAAAGGGCTCCTATTCCTGGCCACCTCCCAGGTGCTTCAGCTCTGCCCCATGACCCTGCCCTCTCTCTGGCTCTCCAGAGGAGCCTGCACTTCAGTCTGATCATCTGGGATTAACCCTTCAGTGATTTATTTTAGTGGCCCTTGTGTAGAAACCAGCAAACTGGTCTGGAGCTGAGGCAGGGTCAGGGCAGGTTCCTTGGAGGCTGTGCTGGTCAGTGTTGCATGAAGATGTGGATCATGAAAGGCTCCACTGCAGCCTAAGCAGCCACAGGGGCTCTGAATGTGATGAAGGTTTGTGTCTGGTCACCTTTTTGTGATTGGAAAAGAGATAAACTCTCATGTGGGGCGAGAAGCATTTCTCCATGTGACTCATTACTCACCAAGTGAACCCTTTGTGTGTTGTTTTCCTCCTGTATCTCACTTCCCAGATGTTTAACCCCTTGTTTCTCCCCTGCAGACCCAGCTGATCCAGATGGTGATCTGGATGCTCCAGCACCGGCTCCTGATCCAGCTCCACACCTACGTGTGCCTGATGGTGCCCCCGAACGAGGAGGAGTTCCGAGCCCAGGATGAGGACATGCCCTTCACTGCCAGGGTTGGGGGACGAAGTTTGAGCACCCCCAACGCTCTCAGCTTTGGCTCTCCAAGTATGAGCAGACTTTTCTCTGCTGTTCAGACTCCACCTCACTTCTAGAGCTTCCCTTAGTGCTGCCAAGGGCCTTCAGGCCTTAGTAATGACACATCTCCTCTTGCTGCAGTACTTGCTAATTAGGTCCAGCCTTTCCTAAATTTAGAGCTGGGCACTGGTGAAAGTCCTAGAGGCTATTGGACTTCTTCTTAGAAAGAACTAATGCTTTGCAATTTGCCAAATTCTCATTTGGTCCTGTAAAATATTTTTATGTGAGGTACTTACTTGTTTTTTAAAGCAACTTTGTCCTCCCTTGCTGCACTCAGAAGTATTCCCCGTGCTCTTCTGGCAGATTGTGGTTTTCAGTACAGAAAGAAAATGTGAGAATTTGTTCAAGCAGCATTGGTTTCTGTGGGCTGTAGAGCCATTAGAGCCACCTGAGGAGACACAGAACTGGCTTTGTTGTCACAAATGATTGATTTTTGTTTATGTCCCCTGATCTGTTTAATGTCCCCAGTGCCATTTTTCAGGGTGATTCCAGGAAAGCACTCTTTCAAGAGAATGAGTCAGATATGATGCTGAAATCACCAAACTCTCCTGCCTGTGCTGTTCTGAGCAGCCTTCTCAGAACACCACTGGGCTTGGATATGGGGAGAGATCCTCTGTATAACTTTGAGCTTTACAGGAGTCATGAATTAGGGCAGAAATCTTGGAACTTGAGTCAGATGAGTCTGTGATCTGCTTTTTCTGGCTCTCTCACAAGAGGATATTGCTTCTTGGCCTCTCTGCCTGCTCCCACCTTCTGTGCTGTTAGGCTTTTCATGTTACCACTTCACGGTATTCCAGCACAGCTGTCTGGGAATTCTCTTTTCAGATGCTTTTTATGGACTGTTTATGGTCTCCAGAAACACAATTTTTGACACAAATTGATGACTCTGTTGAAAAATTTGAATTTCCTGTTGAGAAAATTGCTGTGTTGTCATATGACTAATTGCAGATTCATGGAGTACTTGGAGAGCCACTTTCTCTGCTCTCCAGAGAAGAGGGATTAGTTGGAAAGGCTGCACAAAAATAGCCTGAATTGATAAACTTCACATCTTTATGCTGAGGAATATAAAAACTCAGTGTGTATGTGTGTCTCTCTCTTGCCCTGATAGCCAGTAGTGATGACATGACTCTGACAAGCCCTAGCATGGATAATTCCAGTGCTGAGCTGATACCTGGTGGGGACTCACCCCTAAATAAGAGGATGACAGAGAATCTCCTGGCAAGCCTGCTGGAACACGAGCGGGAAGCCATCCTGAATGTCCCAGCTGCCCAGAATCCAGAAGATCTCCGCATGTTTGCAAGGTGAGCAGTGCAGGATGCAGTCATTTTGTCTTATCCTCCCTGCTTTATGGAAGGATTGGTGTGCAGTCTGAGCAAATCCTGTTAGCCTGGGGATTTGGAGGAGAAATTCTTTTGGCTTTGCTCCTGTATTTCATCTGTAATACAAACTAATATTTGTGGCACAAGAACACGTGGTAACAAAGAGTCCTGGGTGTGTGAAGGAGTGTCAGGGGCTATGGTTGGACTTCACTGTTTGTCTGCCAGTTTTCCTTGTCCACACATGGCAGACACAAAACTGCATCAGCCTAAAAAAACCCTGTAAGCAGGCAAGGCAGAGACCCAGTGATGCTGACGCTTCCATTTTGTGTCCGTTGGTATTTCCAAGCCAGCTCTCCTTAATTTTAGGGTTTGTAAACTCCAGGGAAACATGAGACACAGAGCCAGCCTGAATACTTTCACAGTGTCCCAAGGTGTCTTTGGCAGTGATGAGAGCTCTCTGCTTAGGTCAGTTAAGCTAAAGGCATTAGGGTGTGTGATCAGTGGCACACGTTTTGTTGTTACAAATTTGCACCCAACAAAACCAGGCACTCTGTGGTTCTACACATGGTAGAAGCAGAATGACTTCCAGAGCAGCCATCTGGGAAGAAGGAAGGGGAGGAAATACTTTTTCTTCCAAAGGATTTCAAAACTCATTGGAATCACTGGAATGCAACTTTCACTGGTTTTCATACTTGTGGAGAAGAAAACCACCTGAGGCAAGGACTGCAGCTCTTCCATATTCTGGATTCAGTTGGTAATCCCCTGAAAACCTGGTTCTTGCCCTAGGATGGATACAGGCAGGTAGCCCAGGGAAGCTGTAGTGGCAGAAAGATGCTTTCCTTGTCTGTGGCAGAGTACAGCTCAGGGACTTTGCCAGAGCTCTCAAAACATGTGGGTAGTTACTGCTCTCTGAATTATTTGTCTTCTTCATCTTCTGCAGCTCTTCAGAGAATATGCTCTGACTGGGAGGCAACATTGGCCACTTGAGAACTCTGAAGTGTTTTTTTCTTTATTACCAGCTAAGTCATTACAAAACCACTGAGAAAGAAAAGTAACAACAAAATCATATTTAATATCTTAAGACAGAATTTGTGGGGGACTCCTTGGACCAGTTCAGTGGTGATGCAGATTCTTAGTTATCCTAGTGAGAGGAAAGGATGTTGTGATTGCTCCTCTCTCATACCCTCAGCTGGGTAAAAGATCCATTTGGAAGCTTTGGAATTGCAGATGCAAGAAATGACTCTGATTTCTTTGTGAAACCAGTTGAGTGATGTTTATTGTGCAGTTTGCTCCTGCCCCAGGTTCTTTTGCAGATCCCCAGGCCTTACCAGGTCAGAATTTGCAGTCTACTGCAGATTGAATTGACAAATGCAGGGTGCTCTGAGGCACAAGTGAGGAACAAACAGATTAACAGTAAATAAACAATAAACAGATGGGTCCTGTGGGCAGATGCTGCAGTCTACATGTAGGAATGTTCATGCCAGACCCTCTTGGTTACTGCTGGTTTTATGAGACACCACAACTTGTAGGTTGTGGTGTATTTTCTCTCTTTTTGTGTCATAACCATCAGATATGAGTGAGTAAATCTCTTGCTCTCAGTGAAAGAGAAAAAGCCATGCTGAAGCTGCCTGAAGGAGCTGATCTCCCTCATTACCCTCATGCAGGTACTGCTCCAGCCCTGCTCTGCTCTCACAGCTGCCTCCAGAGCAAAGTGCTATAAATGCACAACCGGTGCCCTAAATAGCCTGTGGAATTTGTCCTTCCCAGGATGCTGTGTCCACACAGAGGGATGGGCTATTTCCAGCACAGAGTGCTGGTGCCTGTCCAGGGCTCTGCACAGCCTGTGTTTGAAGGCAGAAACCTTAAGGGGAAGTAAGGAATTACTAAATCTTGGCTCCAGCATTGGCTGTATTAACCCTCATAACACTGAATTGGAATTTAAATCCAAGTTCTTTCCTAAGGTGCAACTAAAAGAAGGTGGGCATGTCCTTCCAGGAGCAAGCTTGAGAAGGAGACAAGTTCTTTTTGAGCTAGGTTCTGAGTAATGTACACCAAGCCTTGCTCACTGCACATTAAGCAGTGCTTTTGAAGCCTGAAAGAGTTGGAGGCTGTACCAATGGCTTCTCTCCCAAGCCATGGGTGTGGAGCTGCTTTCAGGGCTTATTTGGGTGAGATTCTGAGACTGGGAGGTGAGATCCTTCCCTCCACTGAGGAATGCTTGTGGACAGTTCTGCTCTGGTTTCAAGCAGTGCTGGGGCAGGGATGTCTCCTTAGCCAGAAGCTAATTCTGTTTCAATTGCTAGTCTGAGAGAATCCTTTTCTTTTTAGTGTGTGGGAACACTCTGGTGCTGTTAGAGGGGCAGCTCCTGCAACCTGAGGAGGGGAAAACAGTGATGAGCAGTGGAAAGCAATGATCTTCCATCGCTGCATCTGGATGTGCACATGTCAGCACACACACCTGTGCAGCTTCAGAGCGACTCAAACACGGTGTCACTGCCCCAGGAAGTGCCATCTCATGCTGATTGTGTCCATAAATGTTCATTGCCCAAAAAGATGGAGGCAGTGCCCACCTTCTCTGGAGCTGTGAGTCCTGAGGACAGCCTTGTAGATTCTAGTTGGACTTTTGGGAAAACCTCCTCCCCGGGAGTGTGGTGCAGCCCAGGACAGATTGCCCAAGCATGTGCAGGGATCTCCATCTCTGAAGGGTTGGAAAAAGCTCCACAGCATTAGCAATAGTCCTGCTGGAGCAGGATGCTTGGCTACACTTTGGGGGTGTCTTCCAGCTGGCTTTTTTGTGATATTCTTTAATATCCTCTCTAGCTTTTACTGGAGTGGAAAATATTTAGTCTTGACCAGTTACAAATCCAGACTCTTTCTGAATATAAGATGGATTTATTTATTGGCACACTGCTCAGTCTGTGCTGCTGTGGAAAGCCCAGGCTGTGCCATTTGCATGGAAGAGAGCTGAGGCAGGGTATGAGCACATGGGCACAAGAGCCTGGCATGGGGAAGGGAATCCCCAGAATCACTTTGTGAACTGTGACATGAGTTGTAAGATACAAATGTTTTGTTCATATCTGTGGGAACAGTCTGGCTTTGACACACCCAAGAGCTGGCACTGTCCCTGTGAGCGACCACTTCTCAGTGCTCACGGTTGCCATTGGCCCAGGGGAGGTGGCCAAGGAGCCCCAGGCCAATACCCAGTGGGAGACAGTGCAAAAGGCAGATGCACAGCCCAGGTGTGGAGAGACTGGAGCTTGTCTCTGTTGTTTGCTGCAGGTACAGAGGCACAGGTGTGTTCTCCATAGTGGTGCCAGCTGGAGATCTGGCAGAGGAACAGCAGGAGGGAGCTGGCAGCGAGCTGGGGCTGCTCAGCCTGGGGCTGCCACTGAGGACCCTGCTCTGAGCCCACAGAGCTCGTGGGGGAGAGGAGGGACATGGCAGGCTGGGAAGCAGAGAAACACCAGTGGCACTGGGCTGCCTCCATCACAGTGGGGCATGTGATATGGGGAACCTTGTTACACGGTGACTCCTTGCCTGTGAGGCTGGTGGGTGACAGGAGCACCCACCCTGAGCAGCCAGGCAAGTGTTGGTCCTGCAGGGGAAGCAGGAGCCGCTCCATTCTCCAAAACAGGCCAGAGTGCCCAAGTGGCTCTTGGGTGTATTTTGAGGGCTGTTCCTGCATGGGGGCTGTGTGAATGGATTGGAAAACAGATCATGTCATCTGCACTCATTTTTATGGTCAGTTGGCACGAAGCTGCAGATGGGTAATGGAACATGAGCAAAGGCTGCTGGAGCACAGAGTGTGATGTGGAACAGTGTGGAGGCACAGCTGGCTGTGGAGCTGGGAAGGGACTCTGGCCTTGGGGCCTTCACAGGGTGGGGAGTATTTGAGTCACACGTGGGGCATGGCTGTGACATTTGGGAGGGTGTTGAGACAAGATTGAGCAGCAAACTCAGGCCTCATGTGGGGGGCTGGCTCAGAGGGAACTCTGGGGAGGGGCCACTGGGGACTTCTGCTGTTTGTGGTGGGCCCTGCTGTGATTGACTGTGCAGGGCCAAGGTTTTCTGATGGCTGTAGCATGTTGGTGGCCAGCAAAGGGGTATCTGTGCTGTCTTTGTTTAAAGAGAATAGGGAATGTAAGAAGCCAGCATGGTTTGAGCTTGGGCTTCAGGGGATTTTTAACTCCCACAGCTTCTCTCTGGTGCCTACCACTAAAATTTCCATCTCCCTGTTGTGACTGCTCCACCCAACCCAAGCTGCCCAAACCCTGAGTGCAGGACCTGTAGTTACAAAGCCCCTTGGGCTGCTGTGAGGGAAAATTTCTCTTAATTCTAAAAGGCAGTGCAGGTACCCAGGACCCTGATGCAGAGCTGTGACAAAGGGCAGTTATAGGCTTAGCCAAGAGAGCACAGAATAAATCTGCCATGTCCTGACTTCTCAAGGCTTGTTGGCACTTGAGTTTGCTCACATTCTGGAATTAACTAAGTTGAAAATTGACAGTCCTGGGAAATGCCTCAGACTGAGAAACCTCTTGATCCACGGAGGACCTTGGCAAAGTGCCACAGTGGATGAGTCCCATCCTTATCCAGGGGATTTCTGTGCTAGGCATGATATATTTCCCTTTTCATGCAAATGAGGGACAAAACCCAGACAACCTTCTGCTTTGCATCCCATGGGAGAGGAGACCTGGGGGGTGGTACTGTGAATTTGAGCTGCTTTTGGCCCACGTGCTCCCTTGCTCTGCTCCCTGCAGGCTGCTGCACTACTTCCGAGGCCGGCACCACCTGGAGGAGATCATGTACAACGAGAACATGCGGCGCTCCCAGCTGCTGATGCTGTTTGACAAGTTCCGCAGCGTGCTGGTGGTCACCAGCCACGAGGACCCCGTCATCTCAGTGTTCCAGTCACTGCTGAAGTGACTCTGCTGGCACAGGAGGGAGGAGCCTGCTGAGAGTCTAAAGGATGACTGAAAACTGAAGGAGGTGGTTTCAGTTCCTTCTTGCTGTGTGACACGCAGCAGCAGTTGTGCCCCTCGGTGCCTCGATGCTCCCTGAGGCTCCGGGACCTGCTGCAGGACAGCACGTGCTTGCTCAGCCTGGATTCCTGCCCTGCCACCTTCACAGCCCTTCCCTGGCCCTGCTGCTCCCCAGGGATCGTCAGAGTGGGACAAGAGGGTTCTGCTGTGGCGCTGCTGGCAGAACATCACCTTTGGGGGGACACTGGTGCCCTGGGAGTGCTTCCTCTGCTCTCCAGCGTGACTGCTGGGACACTCAGGCAGGAGAGGCTGGCCCCAGGGCACAGCATGCATGGCCCTGCTCCAGGGCTCAGGGGAGCTGGCCTGGCTGAGGGAAATGACCCTGGGCACCCAGGAGTTCTGTTTGATCTCGCAGCAGCGAGGACAGAGGTGGGAAGGCAACGTATCACAAGTAAATGAAATTGTGAATGAATGACTCAGTGTGTCACAGCTCATTATTTCCTCACCCCAATTCCCTTATTCCCAAGTGTCTGTTGGAGCAGGGCTGTCACCAAGCAGCCTCTGTGCTCCTGGGTTTCTGTGTTTCCCAGTTTGTGCCTGGGGGTGGGAGCTTGGTTGTTGAGCAGGACTGAGAAGTGCTGGCCAAGCTGCAAGTTCAGGGCCGTGTTCCAGCCAGAGGCTGCTGCTGAGGGCACTCGGGCTTGTCCCCCAGGGCTGGTTTTATCCCTCCAGTTCCCCTCCCACAAGCATGGCTGTGGCTTGCAGGGAACCAGACAGGGATCCTGGCCTGGGTTAAAACTATCCAGCAGGAAAATGAGATACAGGGCTGTGTTTCCTGCTCTGGTTTGGACTGCTCCTCCAGCCATGCCAGGGCCAGAGGAGGTGACAGCCCTGGGACATGCCAGGACCTGGGGACAGCAGGAGCTCGTGCCAGCTCACCCCTGCCTGTGTGTGAGGTCACTGTCCCCCACAGCTGCTCGTGCTCTGTGCTGCACACCCAGGGGAAGAGAGGGGGAACTTTACCTCCATGGTGGTGTGGCTCCTCAGGGTTTGTGGTTTAAGACTGTCAGGTGCCCTCTGAAGACCATCCCTTACACCACACACGGCAGCTGGAGCTGTCCCAGAGCTGCAGGCTCTCAGCAGCTTCAGTTGCCCACACAAACTGGGTGAAACTGGGACCTTTAGCTGACTTACCTCCCCCTTCTATGGGGAGCTACTCCATAACAGCTTCTTTGGGGTGCCTTCAGCGAGTCTGGCCCTGCAGCTGCAACAGGGATGGTAGAGAAGAGCAAAAAAACCACATCTGACCTAAAAATCAGATAAACATCACTATAGGCCCTGTCTCAACCAGCCCCAGCACCTGAGCATCAAGGTGAGTTACTGCAATCAGAAAAAAGGCTGCCCAGAAGGGGCTAAACCGAATTATTTAATGAGATGGGGACAAGAATATTTAAAAACTTGAGCTTTTTTATTGTTTGTGAACCTTAAGGTGGGGGTGGAAGTGGGGGGTGTATCCCTGTCACCCACCCAGTGTGGCTGCAGTCCTGCAGGTCCTGCCCTGAATCCTGGAGGTCTTTCCTCTCTGCACCTCAAGTCAGGCTGCTGCACCAGTGCTTCCTCTGGGGGGGGATTCACACAGTGCCAAGTTCTGAGCTGGTTTCAAAAACAGCTGGGAAAGTGAACAAAACCCATTCTTGTTCTGTCTTGTCTTCTGGACGTTAGAGAAAAGTAGATGTTGGAAGGGGTCTCTGCTCAAAGGAAAAGTGTTAGCTCAGCTCACTCAGGACCTGTCTGTGGAGGTGTGAATGGCCCACAGCTTCTCTGGGGCCCTGTTCCAGTGTTTGACCATTCTGTGGGGAAAATTTTTTCCATAAGAGCTAATGAAAACTTCCTGTTTTCCAGCTGGGGGCCCGTTGCCTCTCATCCTGTCTGACAGCAGCCTGGCTCTGTCTTCTCTACCCCCTCCCCTGAGGTAGCTGCAGACAACAAGATCCTCCCTTTACATCCTTCTTTCCCAGCTCACATCCTTTCAGTCTGTTCTGCTGCCACCCCATTTTTTGGCTATTTCCCTGCAGCAATCAAGCACTGGCCACTGCTGGGGGCTGAAGCTCTGGGAGCAGCCCAGAGCTGTGATCCTTCTCTCACCCACCCTAATTAAGTCTGGATCTGTTGGCAAGTGGCCTTCAGTGTCCAAAGTGTCCAAAACCAGTCTCAGTTCTGGCTGGGAGGCCCAGCCTAGTCTCCTGCAAATAAAACTCCACCTTGCCCCATTCATTGTGACAAAATACATTTATTGTTAAAAACCCCCCAAGTCCCTCTATCTGCCATGATGCAGCCCGAGGCCATTGTACAGAGCATAGCTCACGTCCTGGTCCCTGGGACACATTCAAGACTAGTCAGCTGCCAGGAGAGTGTCCCCTTGCTGCCATTTCTCTCTCAATTTTCTTGTCTACAACACTCACAAATCTGTTTCCCCGTAAATAAAACCTGAGTGGTTTCTGTGCCCACTCTCCCCTGTTGCCAATGCCAATCCTGGTGGTGGCCACCACGTCCTGCTCCCCCGGTGGGTCCTGTCCAGGCACCATCCAGATGGCAGCATCCTGAGTCAGGTCCCTTTGGTCAAAAGTCTTGTCGATGCCAAAGGCCTGGCAGAGCTTGGAGGGCCCATTGCAGAGCTGCCAATCCTTGAGCAGCCTGGTGGGTGCTTTCCTGGAGGCTCTGCGCAGCTCCCTCATGGCATCCAAGCCCTGCAGAGGTTCCAAGGAACGCAGCAGCACTGCAGCCCCTTCTCCTGTGCAGAACAAGAGCTGGGTTTAGTATGGGGTTGTTTTTTGGGAATGCCTCACCTTTCAGCCCACTGCCAGCACCACTTCAGCTCTGAGCCTGTGGCTCAGCCCGATGGAGGAGGGAAGGGCCTGGGGCACCCAACCATGGGTGTCCTTTGATCCAAGGGCACTCCCTTCCCTCCTCCAAATCTCCAGTGTCCTGTAGCTCTGTGCCCTTCATTCTGCAGTGCTGACTTGCTCTTCCCAGCTCTGCCTGATGTTGCTAAGTCTGGCTGCTGCTCCAAGGCTTGCCAGAGGGCAAGAGCTTTTTCTTATGTCAGCACAATGTTCAGGAATAAATGTACATCTGGTTCAGTTTTGGCAGAGGTATCCAAAGCTGCTCCCAAACCCAGTGGATTTCTAATAAACTCTGATTACAGGAACTCCAGCTAACAAAGGAGAGGAGGAATGAGAGTGGATGCTGCCAGCAGAAAGAGGCAGCTCGCAGAGGGAAACTGGACAAAGAGAAACCTGGGAAGGAGCTGCAGGCACTGGGAGCAGGCACTGCTGAGGGAACCTGGGCTGGTACCAATCCAAACTCCCTCTGGAGGTGTAACAGGTGGGATGAGCACGGCCTTGGGTCACTGCACAGCTCCAGCAGTGTGATTTGGATGTGCCAGGGAAGCTCTCCCAAGGCAGGGACCTGGGGAGGACAGGGCTGCACAGTCTGGCTGTGGGATGCACAGCCCTGGGAGCACCACTTAGCAGAGAGGACCTTTCTATGACAAAAACTGAACAAAATGGACAAATTCTTTTCTCAAATGGGATTTGCCACCCTGTCAGAAGCCTGAGGTCTCCTGCCCTCCCAGCTGCTGCAGTCAGATGACAGTGAAACAAAGACACAGCTCAGACATTCCCTGTCTGACAAGGAAACATTTCCCTGGTGTTTTCCAGTGGCCAGCAGGGAGGTCTTCTCCTGCTCCTGAGTGGGTGAGGAGAGCACTGGCACAGGGCCTGTGTGCAGCCCCACACAGAGCTCCCCTTGTGCTGGCTGCCCTCCTGCCAGCATCTGTGCTGTGCTGCTCCCCAAGAATCCCCTCTCCAGCCTCAAACATCTGGATGCTCATGCCTGGCAAAGGCTTTTTTTTGTAAGCACTGGCAGATCCCTAAGGACCTGTGATTTCCCAAAATAGAATCCCTCTCATGTTTTGTACAAATCCCACACTAAATTACCTCTCTGGGCTCCCAGTGAGGTCCTGGCTCTCTGAGGTGTGCCAGCTGCCCCCACTACAGCTCGGTGAAATCAACAGCCTGAATTCCAACAGCTGTCAGCAATCTGTTCCCAGGCACTCCCATCTCCAAGGAGAGGGGGATTGATGCTAATCTGGCAGCCAAAAGCCACTTCCCTGGCCTAACAGAGATTTAGAGCTCAAAGGTCATTTTAGAGTTTTAAGAACATGTTCCATGTCCTAATTCTGCTTTTTATCGATGCACAAAGAAATATCCTTCTCATCATGTTGCTGCCTCCCTTGCCAGGAAGAACTGTGGGATTCTGAGCAATCACTCATTACACTACTTGCTTTCATCCATCTCAAATGCAAGTGGAAACTGTGGTCACACTTGAATTGAATCGAGTCCTTGGGAGTTCACATGAAGAGAGACGAGCACTTCATGTGGAAACTGCAGGTGCTCCCAGAGCAGCACAGAACCCAGCCAGGGGTACTGGGAATTTCTGTCTCTGGCTGCTTTTTCTGCATTTCCAGCTGGAAGTTTCCAGGTTCTTCCTTGCTGTGTGCAACACACACCCCACTCTGCCCCAAAAATTAGCCTTGGGAAGAGGTGGAGGCAGCAGGCAGGACAAGAGTGCAGGGATACCATGATGAGCTACTGCCTTCTTCCCCTCACACCTTTGGGTCCTCCCGTGCAAACTTCCACATTAGAAATTTAATTTTAATTTCCAAAGAGTAGCTGAATCCTTTTGTCTCAACTCCAGAGCACTTCAGCCTGACTTCATCCCCCTCCCAGCCTGCAGCAGTTCACTCTCAAGGGTACCTGGGATCAGCATCTTCACAGTGTGCACACACCAGCAGCAGCAGGGCCAGCTGGGAATGTGAGATTTATCTCCCCTGCCAAGAGTCACTCTGTATGATGAGCAGCATTCAGGGCTAAAAGCTGAGATCTAACAACACTACAGAGGACAATTCTCTCCCTGAGCAGCCAGAAATCATAACATGGCAGTGAAGTCCCACAGCACAGCTTCCTGCTCCTTCCCCAAAACAGCTCCAGCTCCCAGGCTTGGAAACAGCTCTTGGCCACTGGAGAGAAGAGAATTTTCTCCTCCATTCACCCACCTGACTCAGTGCTCCTTGACACTCCCTTCAAAATCCTACTCTAGGTGCTGAAAGTTAGGGAGAAGTCCCTGCAGTGTGACCCTGGGCTGAGCATTGCTGGGCTCTCGATTGTACAGACTATTCCTTCAGATCTGGCAGCAAAACACAGTCCTCAGCAAATTCCAGAGAAATGGATCACAGCTAAGTGAAAGAGAAGCATGACTGGCATTTATCCTCTTCCCGAGGCAAGGGAAGCCCCACATGTCTCTTAACTCTAGGGAAAGCTCTTAGTACTGAGATAATTGTGCTGCTCAGGATATACTGTAGGATTCATGCACACTAAAAGACTTTGGCTATATTTTTTTATAAGCTCTTCTCTACCACCCATGATTTCTCCAAATGTAGTGATGCCTGCTGTGGCTTCAGGCACTTGCAGCATTTCACTCAGTGATGGGAAGACCTCTCACAGTAAAATTCCCCATGATGATGTGCACAAAGATTTCCCATTCCTCACTGACAAAGAACACTGGAGCCCTCCCATATCTCATTATGGTTTTATGAACACAGAGCCGTGGGTGACACACTCTTCCCATCCCTAAGTGATACTGGAGCCTGAACCCCAGCATAAACCAATGATCAGAGAAGGTTTATTCCACCTGGAGTCAGAGGCTGTGAGGTTGTGTATCAGAACAAATGATCCCTAAAGAGCCAGAGCTCCACTGATTCAGAGGATACACTTGTCTCAGAGCTGTTTATCTTCAGAGTGTGGTCTGTGCTATGAACAAGGACCAAGCTATGCCACAAGAGATGTTGTTTTGGGGGTTTTTTTGCCAGGGTTCTTTGTGTTTTTTCACAGCCAGAGTCAAAACAAAGTTTCCAAGATCTATCCTATATCCAGAAATGCTTTTGCCTTCTACCCAGGTGCTACCATGAAAATGACTCCCTCAATCCTTCCCTCAGACTAAACAACAGCAGAATTAAACAACTCCTTCTCTCTCTAACTGAAGAAAAACAACTCAGGTGTGATTGTTTCCCATATTCTTTCTTTCAACACTCCTGCACATGAGCAAATACACAGAAGGAGCAGCTCCTGTTTTGTAGCTGCCATCAGTGATGCACAATGTGCACAGCCATGGTATTGACTGCAGTGCTCTGACAAAGCTGGCAGTGACAGCTCTGCCTGGTGTCACTCATGTGTAACATGATGGGGAGGAAGTTTGTAACAAAAAAATCCAATGAATTCCAACACCACAGGGAGCCCTTTAACTGCTTTGCTACAAAACAAAACACAGGTATATAAATAAAAATTTCCCAAATTGTGTTTTTCAACAAAATCTTTCTAGAATTCAAAGGCTAAACTTTTTTTTTAAATAAAAAGTATTAATCTTAGTATTTCAAACACAGAGAATCCCATCCTGACAAATGAACCATGTGCTTTCATTATCTGAACATATTTGGCAGAGCCAATGTAATGAAGTTTACATGTGTTCATCCACCAGACTCCAGACCCCGATTTCAAAGTCAGGCTCTTCCCCAACACTTCCCTGGCACTGTTTTTTCTGCTTGGTTTCTGTCCAAAGGCCAAAACCTGAGCATTAATGGTCACAGTTACAGTTGTTTTCTATTTAGGAATAGACAGGCTTTTTAACATTTATCACTGAAATAGTGAAAAAGAAAGTAAATTGGGTTTGAGATTTTTTTCTAACAGCGAGTAGTTACCTAGGAAACACTTGCTGCCATTTCAAGGTGTGTAATTAAACAACAGCTTCATTGCAAGGCACATACTGTCATTCTTACAGGAAAGGAAAAAAAAATAAATTTTCAGTAATGCTTGTCAAGAGTCTTGAAATATGGAAGGACAGTTTCAGTAAATTACAAAATAATTTAATTAGAGCTCGATTATTTTTCTTGAGAACTATTGGAGATTCTGTAACAGTCTGGGTATTTCAATTTTGGTTGGGTGGGTTTTTTTGCTTTTAGATACAGCTAGACAGCTAAAATGCTCCTACTAACTCCTTGCTTAAGCTTAGGACATCTCAGACGTTTTGTTTTCCCCAACATTTCCTTAAGCCTCAGAAGATAAAGGTAAGAGACAGAGGAGTTTCCTGCCATGGCAACAGACACCAAGATTTAGGCTGTCACTAATGACTCTACATCACCGCTTTTGAGGAACAAGGTTCACTGAATCACATGACTGAGGCAGCAGCCCAGGTAATCAAAACTGAAAGCTCCATCCTATCCAGATTCTCCCTCATTTCTCACAATTTGTGTGCCTGAACAGCTCCCAGCTGGTACAAACTGGGCAGCTGAAGATGGGCCCTGCCTGCTGTGCTGTGTCCACAGGTACACCCTGATCACAGTGGCAAAGCCCAGGCCCCATGGGATGATGATGACAGCAAGTCACTGACACCACAGAGAGCTCACAAGTGACTTGCAGCACCACTGTAGCTTGAAATGTCAGCCCCATCCTGCTGGCATTGCACCTCTCTCAGCCTCAGCTTACCTTGGCTGGAAACATTCATGCAGAAATAAATCCCGTAGATCTGATACACGTACAGAGTTCCTGGTTTCATGAACATTGCTGCGTTCCGCTGTGTTTGCTTCCCACCTTTTGAGTGGGAAGCTTCATCTTCCCCACCCAGATAAGCTTCTGTTTCAACAATCCTGCCCCAGAGCTCTCTGCCATCAGGAAGTTTGCGAACTAAAATCTGAAAGAGAGGTCAGAGTGCATCAGTTACCAGCCCTCAGTACAAAATAACCACAGCAAGAGCTGTGGAAACACAGAATTGGGAAAGATAGGACCTGATGGTACTAAAGCCTCTCCAGTTAGCAGTCTGTAAGCTAACACCAACTTTTTCAGCTTCCAGGGCTCAGTCCACAGCCCAGTTCCAGGAGTTCCTACCTGTCACTCACCCCACAAAATGCCTGGAGTGTCTGGATGAAGCAGTATTAAAAAGAATCAATTTATGATCCTACATATACTAAAGCCCACAGAGTTGCTTTTGTGGTTATTTTCTGTATTCTCCACTCCCATCCATCAGGTTTAAGGCAAAAATCACCGCTGACAAGAACCTTGAAGCATCATGAATGTATAATCTTTAGATCAGAAGAAATATGACAGTGGCACAATGAAATAACTGCTATGATTAGACAGTTTCTCTCCCTAGAGATGTTTCAAACAAGTCCCAGTCCCAAATAACAGAGATAATCAGCTCTAGAGAGAGCATCAATGCTATTTGAGTATTTTCTGCAGCACAGAGAAGGGCAGTGTGGGAGAGCTGGGAATTGGCTTCAGGCAAACAACAGAACTTTGTTATTACAGTGCGTTCTTGCTGCTGGTACCTCCTTAAATAAAACAAAGCAGATGCAGGGGAAACAAAACACGACAGTCAAAAGATTCTCTTTAAAAATAAAACAACCACTGAACTTTTGTACAAAGGAATTTGTGGTTTGACCTGATTTCTAAACTTTGTGCTTTACTTAATGTGTATGAAATACTGCAGCAGGGTCTTGTTTGGGCACCAGCTATCTGTTTAATTATAACACTTTAATTATGCAGCTGTTCAAAATGACCTTGAGAAAACCAAGCTTAATTCCTAACAGATGTTTGTGCTGGATTGCTAATGCAGATATTGATCTGATCCATAATGGATGCTCCAGGAGCTGGTTTCCAAAGCTGCAGCTCCAGTACATCACAGTTTCCCTACAGCACTTGTCAAACTGTTGAAAATAATCTGTTTATTATTTTTTATGAAAAAAAAAAAAGCACTGGTGTTCAGCAAGTGCCTGGGAACACCCCAAAACCAGACCCACGTGGCCACATGTCTCCCTCAGTATGATGAAATGCAATGATTAGGTTATGGGTTTAAAAGCATCCAGGCATTTCCCTGTCTTCAGACACACCAAATATTCTTTTGAATAAAAAAGTTTAAAAACAGTGATCATTCCCAACACCTCAAAGTAAGCCACTTCATAAAGGTTATTTTTCTCATTGAGGATGTATCTTGATGTTTTGGCAGTTCCCTCTGAAAGGCCATTTACTGCATGTATCTTTTTTGTTTCCAAGAACTCAGGTATCATGAAGGTAAGCAACATTGATATACCAGATGTCTCCAAAATTTGGTAGAATGAAGATAAGGAAGGAAACACTAAACTACCTTTGTGAGAGAATAGGCTGGGTCATGGGAGACTGGGGGTTGTACTTTAAAGAAAATGTAAAACTAAGATAGAAATCATGTGGTTTGGAATACTAGGCCGAAGTAGGAAAAATACAGAATTAGGACTCAAAAATCATCTGCCTGGAATAACTGAATGCATGAGGGTGATGGAGCCATTAAGACTATAAAAATGTATCAGTAATGGGAGAATTCAGGCATCCTCAGATAGACCAGGACATGTGCAATGTTTTCTTAGACACCATCAAATGCACAGAGCGAGGATTCAGGAACCTCATGAGAAAAGACTCACTTCTCAGATCTGGAGCAAAACACAAAGTCTTTTCCAAAGACTTATTCCTGAAAAACAACTTAGTATCATGACTGTGAAGGATAAAGTTCAGTGTCTTTTCACAGGCATTAAAGTCCAAAAATAATCTATCAGAGTCCTGCCTAATAGCATAAAGAGGAAACTACGTGAAGTGAGGGAGCTTGTTGGGAAGAACTTTAGAGGCAGCCAAAGGTTAAGGCCTGAAAGGCAAGCCTCTAGCAGGATGTCTGCAAAGATAGCAGCACATGTGGAGTATCACAGAGAGGTGAAGGCAGACCAGAAAGAAACTCAGCAGGGCTGAAAAGTAGAGCAAAGGCGTCACTTACAAGCAAGATATCCTTAGAAAATAAAAAAAGGCTGGATGCAGCAAAACAAGCCAAAACCAACAGCTTGTGGAACAAATTCCTGAAGTTATCTAAAGCCATGAGAACCCAGAGAGTCTGCTCACCCTGCGGACAATAAGGGTATAAAAAAGACTCAGAGAAGATAAGACCATAGCAGTGAAATGGAACACACATTTTACAGCTGAGTTTAGAAGGTCCTCGACTGGAACTTTTTATAGAGAAAAAACTGAGGGAACTCCCTCCCCTGGAAACAGACAGAGTTTTCTGAAGGACTCACTAAGCAGAAGAGTTAATCTCTACCACTCTGATTTCCAAAGGCTCTCAGCAATGTCCAAAGACTCCTCAAAGTTTAGGCAATGGCCTAAGGGAGAAGTCCTTGCATGAACAGGAACTTGGAAACTCAGAAACAAAAGATAGGAATAGCAGTATTTGGAGTGAAGAGAGCTTAACTGTGAACTGTGCAATCCTTAGCATAACAAGACAGTAAAATGGAGGCAAAGAAGATGTTGCTGACTGCAGAGCATTACTTTCCACTGGGTTAAACAAGAAACAAACAAACAAAAAAAAGTAAAGCAATTGCTGAAAGGAAAATAATGGGCCTGAAATAGCCTTCAAACCACAAGCAGCTAAGCACATTTTAGTAAATAGAAAAAGGGAGGAAAACTCCACATAAAAAAAAAAGAAAACAAACAACAAAAAAACTCAATTAAAAATGTGACAGACTAAACCTGAAAAATTACTCCTCTGACTTCATCTAGAATAGATTCGGCTACCGGTCTTTAAATTCCACTGCACTTAGCAAGAGAAGGAATGAGAGCTGTATTCCTAAAATAGCCAAGCCTGGGAGTCGAATGGCAAAGAAAGAATTTCATCCTTTTACACCAAGTTATTGGCTAGCACATGCTCCAGTACAAGAATCTCGGTGCTCATGTCCTACCTGTCCCAGAAATGACTTGGCCAGACTAACACAGGGCTGGTTGAAAAAATCTTCTTGTAGCTGAGGAGAAGTTTTTTTCTCTATCACAAAATATTTGCTGCTTTTTGGAGAAGGATCTGTTCCAGGTGTAGTGTTCAGCTGCTCCACGGCATCGATCTGAGGGAAGCTGGTGTTGTTTTGAAGAGAACTTAATTGAGCCAACAGCTTTCTTTTTCTTGGCATAGCTCTAGAAAATAGATAGAAGTATAATTAGGATTATAAAACTTATTTGAAAGCAACTCATTTCCACAAACTTCTGTTTTTACACATCTCCCCACAACAATGGATCTGAAAGCTATGACTACACAGACAACCTATGCAAACTGCAGCAGCAGGTGACAGATTTAGCTGTGTTTGCACCAGGCTGGGCAAATATTGGGCTCTACTGATGGATAAACAGATGGAGTATTCATCTTTTAATGACTGCAGATAAAAGCAACTGTGCTCCACTAAGCATTGAAAATAAGTTTGCTGTTAGGTTAGAAAATTCAGAAAGTGAAAGCAGAGATGAACCAGTAGTATTGTACTTTTTACCTACAGCTAATGTAATCTTTTAAGCAGACAGAAAAAACAGAAAACAAGCACTTCAGAAATTGTGCTGCCACAGAAAGCCCACAGAAGTTGTGTATCAACCATTTTCAAAGGTAATTTAGCAGGATCAGAATTTAAACCTCCAAAGGAAATTCAGAGCTGCCTTATTCCCAGTCACAAACTCGTTTATTATGCCGCACAAGTGTTTGTGTTAAAATCCCCCCAAAATGATTCAACTTACCAGGAAGATTCAACCCACTGCTCCAGCCCACAGCATGGACCCGAGGCAACTACATCACATATTCTGGTTTGTCACTACTGTCTTATGTGAGCTCCAGAAAGCTGGTGTTATGTCCTCAGTGCTGCAGTCCTTATACCTGCTGAACAGATACAAGCATTTATTCACTGGATAAAGTGCTTTGAAACAGGCCAAGAGATTCTGGAGATCTGACAGAGTTGTGATGCCAAGAGTGCACCATTAGATCAAACTGCAGAATAATTTGCAGTTTTCTGTTGGTCCAGAAAAAGCCCATCTCCCAGTGCTGAAGATGCTCTTTAGCCTTTGTTATTCAGTGGGAAATGCACTTTTCCTATACTGAATACACAGAAAACTGAAATAAAACTTTTAAAATGCTCCCGTTGGCACTAAATTTAGAAAGTGTCAGCCTCAAGAAAAGGACTTCTACAAGAGAATGCAAAGACACCTGTTCTAAATTGAACCATATGTAGATGTAAGAGTCCAACATCATACATATTTAGAAATGATGGAAGAATCCTATACACAGCTGAACCTGCAAGCAAGTATATACATCATTAATTAGCTGTTTCCACTAATTTTTTACAGATCATCAGCTTTTAAAAATTACTACAAAAACTTTCAATATCAAAACCAATCTTTATTTTGGTCTGCTGATTCTCACAATGAAGTTCCATCAGCAACAGTTTCTTTTCACTACAGTGAAACGAATTCAGCATTGCTACAATCTGAATCACCAGTGCCAATTCCCCAACAGTGTTATGTTTCACTTCAGAAGAATCCAGACATACAAAAATAGGCAGGAAAAAAAAAATCAAATCACATTGGCATGACTGGCAGAGAAGCTGGATGGTTTTATTTTTTTTCCTGAACACCTAATTCTTTATTGCAAAAATCTGATGGTGTCAGAGACTAGCCATAGAACCACCAGCTCCATGCCAGGTACTCTGCTCTGAATTGTGGCTCTTACCTGGTGGGAATTCTGAAAAATTTTGTCCAAACTCACTAGCTGCCTGAGACAAAACTGTCTGGTGGCCTTGGCAAATGACTCCTGTCTAGGAGAAAGTGCTGCAGGAAGGAAGGGCCAGAGGAGGAACACTTCACCATTTCAGACTGACCCTCTGAAACACTCACTCAAGGCAGCACTTCCCACTGAAGACAACACCTCCAGACTTCTCTGACACTTTTAACTGGAACTTCCAGCTCATCAACCACACATAAAGACATGCTGCAAACATGGCTGACTCGAGTGGAGCATTAACTCACTTGGTAATTTGTGCTCTTATGGAATGCGACACCAGAAACAGGATCTGAGCTGCCTGGCACCTACTGCACTTCCAATTAAATCATTCCTAAAAGCTGCAAGTGCTCTTATTGACATGTTACAGCAGCAGCCTCAGGGCACTTGTAACTTCATTGCTATGGGCTGATCCTTGACACATCTCAGCATCTTCAACAGAAACAGCAGCAGGAAATTGCCTTCCAGCCAGGAGAAATGGGTCATGTACAGAAACATGAGGGCAGAGTGAGGGGCTACAACACCAGCTTAGAAACCCAGGAAAAAAAAACATTCCACCCTCTGTCTCCCTGCTTGTTCACAGTAAGATCTGAAACACAAAGCTTTATGCCTCAAAGCCCATCTACACTTTCTGGAAAATATGTTGCTTGTAAATACAAATCTCTTCTTCCCAAGTAAAAACACATTGTAGAAGGTGACACATACCACAGATCCAAGCTCTGTGTATTTGGGAAGCAAAAGGCACAACCTCTTCTGTAAGTCTACATACAAATTCTCCAGCTCTTCATTTCTATCTAGATTTTCTTGCTTGTATAATAAACAAATTCTACTCCTGGGCCTCAAATAATGAGCTGTGTGTTTAATCACTTTTTACTAATCCTGTTGTAACCAAATTAACTACAAGTTACTAAGTACATCAGGGAAACACATAGAAAAAATAAGTATGGAAGTCAGAAAAAGAAGATCAAGAGCTGAATCAGTCAGCACAAGAACCCAGAGTGTTCAGGGCTTCTGGGCTAATCTCAGGCAAGTGGTTCAGAAGCCTGCAAGCCAGAATTGGAGAGACACTGCAAATCTGTGTAAAATCCAGCTCAGCAGCAGATACACCCTGTAGTCAAAGCACAACAAAGTCTAGAGAGGATTCTTTAATCCTTCTAACAAGACTGCATTTGCAGACATTTCCTTAGGTATTTAATGAGTTTTCATGGAAAAAAAATAAATATATATATAAATAAAAATCCCATCAGCAATTTGCATGTACTTTTGGCTCCCAGGTCCAGATACCTGCAAAACCTTCCTCAGGTACATCAATTTTTCTGACAGAATAAAGAAGAGTACATAAAACACTGGAGAGACAGTTCCTCACAGCAATTCCCAGTTGTACAGATTTTAAGTGGAAATACATGCTAGGTCAATGCTGGGTCAGACCAAAGGATACCTCTCCCTGTATCCGGCTCTCCAGCCCAGGTCAAGAGCAGGACCCTGGGGAAGAACAGAATAAACATCCAGTGCTCCTCCACACATCCTCCACGTCTCTGGACTGGAATCTTCTGATCCAGGCAGTCTTCCCTAGGCCTCAGTAACAGTAGTCAAAGGGAGACCTTACCAGGGAAGAAAACTTCACAGAATTCGCTATTACTGCTCCAAAAACTCACTCATTTTGTGTGGGGAATCTGCACTGCTTCCCACCCATATTAATCGGTTTACACCTGCAATTCACTACCCTCAGCCTCTTCTTTATCACTTTAAATAAGGCAAAGCCAGCTGGAAACATTGATTTTCCATGTCATCTACAAACCATCCCTGGAGCACCCCAACAGTGACCTCCTGCCACCAGGAGAGCTGCCCATTTACTCACATCCTCTTTCCTATCTCTGCAACAACTGTGTATTTATGACAGGGGAACTCCCTTATTATGCCCAAGGCAGCTCAGGTAAAGGGCTCCTGTAAAAAACCTTTCTGAAATCTGAGTACAGACTATAAGCCAGATCTCAACATGCTTATTTAGACCTGCAGAAAATTCCAGCATTTTTTTTAAGGTATGACTTTTAAGCCACATTAATTTCCCCCCCTAGATACTTATGCAGCAGTCCAATA
This sequence comes from Parus major, assembly GCF_001522545.3. NCBI lineage: Eukaryota > Metazoa > Chordata > Aves > Passeriformes > Paridae > Parus > Parus major. The sequence continues at coordinate 2,892,248 of NC_031783.1, forward strand.
ATCCTACCTTGCTACATTTTCTATTAATTCACTTGTTAATGGTCAAACTTCCAGGTCTGCAGTCCTTGGATTTCCCCATGAACCCTCTTTAAAAATTAGTGAGACATTTGCTGCTGAAACCATCACTAGCAACACTGTCCTTGGGGGCTGCATCTGGTTTGATAGTTTATTCCTGCCTGTTTCTGCCAGTTTGGCAACTTATTCCTGCCTGTTATTACTGTCTTTTTGTTCCATAACCTTTTAAACAGACATTTTAAGGCAGATCCTTCAGTGAGTTCTCAGCACGAATGATGTCTCTCTGCCTTTCCTGTCTAGTCTACCCTATTAATTACCACAAGTAATAATGGATAGTTTTCTGGACAAGTGTGAGAAGCGGGAAAAAGAAATCTTGAAAAAAGAGTGCAGTCATGAGCTAATATAACCATAAATACAGAGTCAATTTCTCCACAGACTGATTCTAACAGCACGTGCAATTCTAATACCTCAAATATATGCTAAAAGGGATCCTTTTATTCACCTTACTAAGTGCTGGGGATCTCATTTTCTTGCAATTCAAATCCTCCAGACTCCCTACCGGGCATATTGAGCTTTTTCTGGGATGAAACTTAACTCATGCTTCTGTAAAGAACAAAGAAGGTAACAACGAGCAATGACGAAAAACAAACAAACAGAAGCCTTCACAGCAGAATGACGCTCCGTTTTGGCTGAGGACACTCGTGTTTCGGAGCGGAATCCAGGGCCGCAGCGAGGGGCGTGCCCGGCAGTGCTGGGCAAGGCCGGCCGGGCCCGCTCGGGCGCTGCCGGAGCCGTGGCCGCAGCCGAGCCCCGGGAATCCGAGCTCCCTCCTCCGCCCGCCCCGGCCATTCCCAGCCGTTCCCGGTCGCTCCCGGCCATTCCCGGGCTCCCCCTCACGCACCTGCCGGGCCCGTTCCCGCCGCGGGCGGGGCGCGCGCAGCCCCTGCCGAGGCCCCGCGGAAGCCCCGCAGCTGCCGTGAGGGGCGGGCCGGGGCTGGGAGGCGCGGCCGTGAGGGGGAAGAGCCGCCGGTAGCGCGGCGTTCGCAGCGGCGGCACTTTACAGCTTCTTCTTCCTCAGCGGTGTCTCGTCGTGGGTGTTGTTTTCTGGAGCACAGACCCTCTGTAAAACCAGCGTTTGAACTCTCGCTGGTTTTCAGCATCCACTCCTCGGTCTTTGATGTTAATCATTAATTCATCAATACAAAGGCTAAGAGAATTGGGGGTGTTCCGCCTGGGTTAGAGAAGGCACACGGAGACCTTAGAGCCCCTTCCAGTGGCTAAAGGGCCTTCAAGAGAGCTGGAGAGTTGGATAAGGGGCTGGACTGACAGGACAAGGGGGAATGGCTTCAAACTGACAGAGGGGGACTTGGGGAAAGAATTGTTCCCTGTGAGGGTGCTGAGGGCCTGGCACGGGGTGCTCACAGAAGCTGTGGCTCTGGATCCCTGGAAGTGTCCAAGGCCAGGCTGGACAGGAACTGAGATAATGTGAGGTGCCCCTGCCTATTTCAGGAGGTGGAACTGAGTGATCGTTTAAGGTCCCTTCCAACCCAAATTACTTTGCGATTCTTGTCCAAAAAGGCATGAACACACATTCTGATGAACAATGCATGGTCACAAGCTGGTTATATGGAGAGCTACATTAATTACTCCCTCAGTTCTCCAAACAAGTATCTGGCCTGCAGGAAAAAAATCTTGGCTTCAGCTTTTATCCAGATGGAGCATATGGTCAAAATGGGGTCAAAATATGATTTTTCCTCACAACATTCTGGGGACATGCAGTTGGGGCCATTGATCCATAAACAAGTGTTTGCACAAAGGGTATGAGGGAAAGTCTGATGAATCCAAGTGGATTTATTCCCATTTGTGTAATAAAATACACCAGGATAGCACCAGCTAGGGTCCAGTGATGCAGAGAATATGCAATTACTGTCTCTACCCCTTTTGTGAATTTGGAAGGGAGAAGGATAAATTACTGACTATAATTTTAGGGGACATTGACAGCTTTGGAGGTGCAGCCAGGAGTACGAATAGCCACAGGTTCTTATGGAGACAGAAATAGGAACCAATTCATTTGACCATGGATTCATACTCAAATGTGAATAGGGCAGATGAAAAACTCTGACATTCCTGTAAACCATGAACGAAGCCCAGAATTTCCAAATGTTACTATTCAAGTTTAATAAAAATGTGTAAAAAAATACCCAAACAAACCATGAATGGAGCAAGCACAGAGTCTGTTACACAATATTCATTCTTTTTGACCGTGAAAAAACAGCTGATAGACTTTGGAACCCAAAGCAACTTCAAGAAGGCACTGAAAAGCCCTTAAATCATTGTAAAGCATGATAGCATTGCTACTGTAATGGTGTTAAAAAAAAGAAGGGAAAGAAACATGAATAAATCATAAAGGTATTGATACTGGAGATCTCTGTATGATGTTTTAGTTAAAATAGCTAAAAATGAGCTCACAAGAGAGGAATCCCTGGAGGGATGTTACCTGCTGGCTGCACAGATGTGTTTAGCTCTAGTCTGAAACGAGCCATTTGTGTTTTAGCAAAGACAACAATCATTTAAAAATGATTAACAATGTTGACTGAGTGTCTTTGAAAGAGCATCTCGGACTTCCTGACTTGCATGGTTCACGTCCCAGCTTTAATGTGGTATTAATATAAAAGAGGAAGACCAAGAAAGTGCGTGAAAAGGAAGATAACCAAACATTGAAGTGATCTTTCAGCAAATTATGAAACTTAAAGGAGAAATTGAGCAAGAATGAGAGCTGTGGGAAGGATTTCCTGGGGTCAGACTAGTTCAGCTCTGCAGACTTTTCCCCTGTGGGAGTCTGTGGGACAGGCACTCTCAGGAATGCTGGCTTCTTTGGCAGCAAATCTATTTCATGCCCAGAGGAAGTATTTAAAGCTTTTAGCACCTGAGGAATGCAAATTGCTCCAAGCGACAGCATATGCCATGTTCTTCATTTGTCCAATAACTTCACTGTTACAGAATCAATGCCTAAAATAGCCTCCTGTAAAAGCAGATCTGTTTGAGAAGATTAAAGTTCCCTTCCCTGTGGGGCAAAAACTTTTTAATGTGAGAGGAATGACTTGGAATCTGCAGTTAGAAAATCTGGCTGGTGGAGACCCTGGGGTCTGTGGCACAATGGCTTCATACAGCGCGCCAGGCTTTCTTGGAGCAAAAACTGTTTGCAGAGTGGCTCCCAACAGCTCCCAGGCCGTGCAGAGCCCTGACTTATCATCCTTTTACAGCCAGGACAGCAGAGCAGCGTGGAAACAGGACAAAGCAGTAGGGGCAGATTTTCAAGTTTTCTCTTTGTAAGGTGCCAAATGAAGCTTCAGTGGTGTCTGCTGAAAGCCTCCTCTGTCCCGTTAGGAAGAGACACGGAATTCCCCACCGGCCATCGCCTGGACACTTCACGTGGCCACACTGCTCTTGCCAGCAGCGTGGGACAGCTGCAACACTTCATGAGCCAACTCTTGAAGAATTCCCATGGATGAAAGCACTCCAAACAGCACAGGGTTTTTATGACATTCCCTCCTGGCCTCTCCTGACATCCAGTCTTGGCTGCTGCTTCCTGCTTACCCACAACTGCCAGTGTGTCTTATCCAGAGCTATTTCCAACCAGCATCTGAGGTACATACAGCACTCCAGTTAGTACCAGAACAAACCCACTGCTAGAAGGGAGAGGTGCTCATAGTTACTTTGGTATCTCCCACACCCAAGCTGAGCCATAGGTCAAATGTCCAGTTCTGTAAACCAAGCCCATTCAATTCATTGTGTAAGCAGATGTGTGTGTATTATCCTAAATTTGGGGATATCCTTGGTAGGTACCGGTCTACCCACTTTGCACTCAGGGTGCAAGGAATCCTCCCAAGTCCACTGCAAGCAATGGGAAAACCCAGTAAAGCAATACAGCTTCTGGGAGCCTCAGCTCTGGACCAGAGAGGGCAGGCATGTTCTATTTAGTAACCTATTAATGGATTCTACAGGGCCTTATTTGTTTGTTTGTTTTGTGTGAAAGACATTTTTGTTCTCTGACAAGACAGAAGTAGTTGGCTTCACAGAATTGCTCAATGCAGAGAAACAAATAGATTACATATTAGGAAGAAATTGTTCTCTGTGAGGGTGGTAGGCTCTGGCACAGGTTGCCCAGAGAAGCTGTGGCTACCCTGTTTTCCCTGGAAATGTCCAAGGCCAGGCTAGACAGGGCTTGGAGCAACCTGGGATAGTGGAAGGTGTCCCTGCCTATGGCAGAGGTGAAACTGGATGGGCTGTAAGGTTCCTTCCAACCCAAACTATTAAAAAAAAACTCAAAAGAAGCCAAAAGCTAAAACCCAAGTGAGGAAGTCAAACTGTTGGGCTCTGCTCCCTACATCTGTAGGACTGACAGCTTACGTGATATCCCTGGTGAAACTGGTTTTGGTGGTAGCATAGGACAGCCGTGCCTGGGAGCCTCTCCCAGCTGCACAGGAGCAATGAGAAGCTGGAGAGCGAAACCAAAGGCTCAGATGAACTAGCAGAAGGTGAGGAAGGATGAGATGGAGCTGCACCAACAATCAGCCAAGCTTTTTCAAATATGGCAGTTTCCTGTTCTGAAGGGGTTAATGACAGTTCATTCAGTATTTTCTAGATCAAGAGGCACGCATGCTTATAAATCAGTCAGAACAGAGAAAGGGTATACATGAGAGTGTTGGAGGGATTTGTGGAGAAATATGTATGTATCTGTCCAGTCAGAGCATTGCAAGCCTCAGAGCTGTTAGCCATCTTCAGCTCTGCCCCTCTGCTGACAGTGCTCAGAATGTGCTGGATGCAGGGAAAAAGCCAATTAAAGAAATTCCTCTGGCTCCTTGCCCCCAACCACTTATTCTTGCCTCTCCTTCAGAACAGTTTCCTCTCCACTGTACCAGTACAGTAATGTGCAGAGCTGTGCTTAAACCAGCTCCCTGAACTGGAGGAGGTTCACATCCCTTCCTTCCCTGTGCCCCTGCTGAGTGCCCTCTGGACTGAGCAACACCTCACCTTTGACATGGATGGCCTGGAGCAAGAGCAGAAACAGGCATAAATGGGGTGCAAAGCTGAGGTCAGGGTAATACACTGTGGAATCACCATTTTTCTGCATCCTGTGCAATGTCAGCATGCCAGGAGATAGCAGCACTTCAGATAAGCTCCACCAGTGTCTCATAGCAGATGAAAAATTGTACAAATTAGGATGCAGTTGAGCTGATGATGATAATTTGTTTTTACAGGAGTAATCCTGTGCCTTTTGCAATACAGAAATGCTGCTGGGAGGGAATTTTCAAAGGTGATGTGTATGTGTATGAGTGTACTGGGATAAAAATTGGTCACATATTTACTGGCTCCCCTGGGATAAAACATCAGAGCATTTTCCAAAGGAGACCAGAAGTTGTGAGCAGGACTTGCTCACTCTCTGTCTTAGAGATTCATTACAAAACTTGGCATGGAGAGTGAGCAAAGACTAAATAGGAAAGAAAGTGGCCTAGAAAGTGCCAGGATAAAAAAGAGGGACAATTCACACATAGACTGAGGAGCTTATTTCCACAGGACACTGTGAGTACTAAAATGTTTGGGTTCAAGAACCTATTGAAGAAATACCAGGAAGAAAAGTCTGTCCAGGCTATTACACACAGACACAGCATCTCTGCTTCAGGAAGTCCCTGAGCCACAAACCACTGGGTCTGGTGGAGTATTTAGGAGAAATATTACTCCATACTTGACCTGTTTTCATACTGTCTGTAAGCTTTGACAGTTGGCTGCTGTAGGGGGTGGATATTTTCTGCTCTGTGGATCTGTTATCTGACTCATCCACCTCTTAGAAAGGTTTTGCAGGAGTCACAATTGGTTTGCTCATCCTGCTTAGCTGATATCTTCTAGTAAATCTGAATTCATCCAGGAAATGCTCAGAAGGTGAAAGAGAATGCTCAAAGAGCGAAAATGCCCCAAATTCTTCTTTGGTGAAACAGGACTGCCCACCCAGACCCTGGTGTTCGCTATCACAGACATCCAAATTTAGGAAACATATGGGTGTGGGCATACTTAGAGTCATTGACCACAGGCATGACATAGCACTGGTTACTAAAACTGACCTGTTTGCCTTGCAGGATATGGTAAAGAGACTTGGATTGAATATCATTGAGTAAGGTCACAAGAGTTAAGCTTGAAATAGCAGAACTTGAGAACATTTGGGATGGAAACAGGTGACTGGAGGGAGTATGTCACAGGCTTTTTGCAAGGGATAATCATTGACCAGAACTGTTGGCACACAGGACCTGGTCTGAGAAAGGCTTTCCTGCCTGTATCCATGCTGGCAATGCAAAGATTAGCTCTGTGTATGCTGCAAGTTAATTGTAGTTGGAGTAATTTGTAACTCCATTCTGCTTTTCCTCTTAGGTTAAAAATAAAATTAAAATGCAGCAAGAGACAAGCTCATCTAAACTCACAAGGCAGAGCAGAAGACAGAGACCCCTTCTCTTGGGGTCTGCATTTCAAGTTTAATTGTTCTAACTAAAACTGCTGCTACATTCCTTGTTAACCTTATTTCTCAGGGTAAGGAAATTTACAAACTCACCTTGCTTATCTCCTCTTTTAAATCTGCAGGCTGAGTTCCTGTAGTTTCTGTAAAAAAAACTGATTTCTGGATAGAGGGAAAAGATCTGGAATCTTCACCTCCTTCCAGAAAGAAACAAGAACATGCTCAGCAGTTCCCTACACTGTTTGGGGTATTCTGGGTGATCGGAACTGGCCAGCCAGAGCATGCAGCCTGTGGGACACAGGAGGTGGATGGTGTGGTGGGGCTGGGGACACAGGAGCTGTCAGCATCACCAGATCCTCAGGAAAAGCATGAGGAGACAGAGGTTATTGTAGAAAGGAAGGGAAAGGAAATGGGACAGAGGAGTCTAGGAAACTGTACTTTGTTCCGTTGCTCAAAGAGCAACTTAAACATGAAGGATCTCCAGTTTCTGTCTGAGGCCCTATTTAAACAAAAGGGTTCTTGAACCCTCAAATCTGTCTTCAAACAAATCCCTTAGGTTTGATGTGATTATTTGTTTCCCAGAAAAGCACAGGCAGCCAGAGCTCCAGGGTAAGAATTCAAGTAACTGGAAAGCAGCAGGGTGCACCCTCTGCATATCAATTTTTTAGTTGGCATCAGAATTAGTGTTCCAGTTCCAAGAACTGCCACTGAAAACAAACTCCTCCTTTTGAAGAGATGGGAACTCACATATTCCCAGGGAATAAAAAATGGTCTAGGGACATAAATACAATATAGGTAAAGTTTTCTTTTGCATGTAAATCACTAATGCTTTCTGCAGTGCTCACTCATTTTTAACGTCTCCATCCTCACCCGCTGCTTAAGTCAGCACCAGTCTGTGTTGCAGCTTTGCAACACAGCAAAGCTGTTTTTTCCTCTTACTTTAGAAATATAAAAAATAAATAAAAAAAAAAGAAAGAAAATATACCAATCCTTACCAATAAAACTATGCTGGCAAAGCCCCAATATAAATGTAATTGATAATGAAAAATAAGTTCCTTTGCTAAGGGATCTTACTCTCTTTGAGGTACTAATTCCTCCAAAGTAACCAAGAATGGTTCTTGGCAGTATAAGCCTGATCTCTGTGTAAGTGGTTTTTATCCAGCTTTGGGGGTAAATCAAGTGCCTAAGGAATCATCTCTGCTGAGCAGCAGCTCCTGAAATTGGGCAAAGATGGTGACTGGGCTCCAGCCCTTTTGGGACATCCAAGCCTCTCTGCAACCAACTTTCAAATAACCTTATCCAGGTTACCAAGGTTAAATCCAGGACACCTTCATTGCAAAGCTATGGCTAAGGCAGCCTCTCCTGGCATTTCTGAGCAGTTTGTGGTTATTACACTGAAATCAGCAATTCCCTGGGGCACATCTACCCTAACTAAAGGTCTTGACGCACATGAAGCAGCCAATTTAACCAGTGCTGCTGAATCTGCTTCTGCCCCATCTGCTTGTCCTTCCAGTGTCATGGGTGGCCAAAGAGGACATATAAGAACTGGCATCAGAGGCAGGTTTTATTCCCATAGCAGAATATGTGAATTTCCATAGGGGATGTAAACCGTGCTCTCTTTCCAAGCAGGAATCCCTTTTCCCTACTGCAGATTGCTGCCCATCGGAGCTTGGTTACCCTTTCTGCTCTAGGAGCTGATTAAGATTGATGCCACATCTGCTTGCAATGATCTGAAACTTTCTTGCTTTTCTCTGGGCAGCCCCACTGAAGGCAAATCATGTGTATACAATGTGCACATCTATGTTGCTTTAGTTGGAATATGAATCCCTTTTGGCCTCATGTTAAAATACATCATCACGTGGTGAGAAACAGAATTTTGACTGGAAAGATAGGAACACAGAGCCAATATAAATATTCACTGAAAAAATAGGAATTACTTTCAAAAGACCTAAACTCCCAATTTATTTCTTCCTGCTTCCTGAAAATTTATCATGCTTGCCTAGCTCATGGCTTTTTCCTACTTACCTGTTTTCCCTCTGCTGATGTGTTTCTGAAAGTACAGCAGAAGCTGTGTCTTGCTACTTTTGTGAGCTGCAGTAGCTGTTTGAATTAAAACTTGCAGTTGTGTCTTTAGTGGGATTGTGGGTTAGTTCTACTCTTAACAAATTTGTAGTGACATAGGGTAACCAAAGATACTTTGGAGTAAGTCAGAATTCCTGAATTCCACCTTGTATAAATAAAATGACCAAAATTGGGGTTTGGGGTTTTCTTTTTTGGTCTGAACTGCTGAAGACTTCCTCAGCATGTCTACGGAGGAAAACATTAAATTTAAAACTGTCTTAATGAAGTCAACACATTTGTTTCACTTTTATCTCCACCCTTCTGAACAGTATACCAACCAATAGTGGATAGACAAGGACAAAATTAGGAGTCCAGTGGCCAGTTACTGTTTTTGGTGATCCTGGAGGAGGTGAGGGAGGGGGATCAAATCATACCTTGAGCTGCTCCTGAGGCTTACAAGGACCTCATAACTGCTGGAAGCCACTGGTAGTAACCAAGGAATCTCTGGTTGCCATGCGCCAGACAGGGCCTGGAATGGAGGTGGGACCTCCATCCTTGGAGATTTTTCAACTCAACTGGGCAAGGCACTGACCACCTTGCTCTGGATTTCCAGCCAGACCTGCTTGGAGCAGGAGTTTGGAGAGGAGACCTCTGGAGCTCCTGTGCCACCAAAATCCTTCAGTTAACTTTATGTATGACTTAAGGGTCAAGCAGTCCTTTGCTGCTGTCAGCCACAATCACCACTTTGCACAACTCAAAGCACACAGATTTGCAGAGCGCAGGCCCTTTGCTGCAAGAATCCCACCAGCAATGGTTTCCTTCTTGATTTCACCAAAAAAGCAACTGCTGCTCCAGCAGAAATGTTCATTTTTCAAAAGCCTGATGAGTACAAGCATTCTTACAAAGAATGCTCAGAAAATCTGCTCTTCCTCCCCATGGTGGAATTCAAAGAGCAGTTGCCTGTTGCCTGAGGGACTATTCTAAGCCCTTCCTTGTGAAACTCCTCCTTAAAGGGGGTCTTCCTACCTCCATGCCCCATGTCCCCTGCCCGCAGTCTCATCTCCTGAGATGGCTAACCATCCAAAACACCATGGAGGAGGTACTTCAGGTGCAGAAATGGCTGCAAGGGATGAAAAGATGGGAGAGGACCAGGGTGGCTTAACAAGCATGTGGGAGTGAGGAGCAGAGAGAGGCACTGGAAATGTTGAGTGACTTGAGGGACTCAGATTGCAGTGTGCCTTTTTTCCAGAAACTGTGGCTGGCCAGATGTCACATTCCTCCTGGGAGGGCTTGCAGTAAAACAAGGTTTCTTGCCTGTTTTTGCATTAGGAAACTCCTGACAGGCACTTTATCACTTATTGACTTGCATCTGGATGCCCATTAATTTTGTTCTATAACTTCTGTCATTTTCATTTCCATAGCATATCCCATATTTGGCCTGCTGATGTGTAGCATTTCTACAACATCACTTCTCCAGATGTCAGCTTCAAACTGGAGATTGAAACATCTGGGGAGAGAAAAAAAAAAGGCAGAGGCTTTGGCAGCTGGGGTGGTACATGTGATGACAGGTTTGGAAGGGAAGCACAATAGCTTGATGTATTTGCTGCAATGACTACAGCCAAATAGCTGAGGTGTTATTTACACATGCTATTTACACACCTCAGACTGGCATCCATGCCAAATTCATTACAAGCCAGCTCCTATTGGAATTGAGTTTAGGTTTTTTGACTAAGAGGTTTAGAAGCTAAATGTATAACAAATTTTTGGAGTCAGTGCTGCCTGTCTGGAGAGATTTCTGTGGATTAGCTGAGCTCTCACAAATGCTTTCCACAAGCAGTTTGCTGGACAGTTAGAGGAACTGCCATCCTATTTTCCCAGGCTGACTGATTGAAGTTTAAAAACCCCTGTTCTAGTCAGAGATAAACGAAGTGATCATGAGAAAGGAAATGGTTCTGTGAGTAACTCCTCTGTCCTGCCCTGTCACCCTACAGTGTGCTGTTTGTCTGCCCTTTCCCAAGAGAAGTACATCCACGTGGCTGATCCCACTATTTTGGGATAATGTATATTCCAGGGATTTGGTGTGGGTGGGAACAAGAGAAGCTGAGCTCCCATGCCAGCCCTCTCCCGTGGTCTCCTGGCCATGGCACATGGTGCTCCCAGGGGCTGCCTTCATCCTCTTACTTCGGCACCTGGGTCTCTGCTGCTGGAATTCACAACAGATTTTGAGTCTGACCTCTAAAAATGGAAAAGAGTTAATCTATTTTAAGGACTGCAGGGAGGGAGGTCAAGGGAGTTTCAGAGTTATGGGGAAAGAGCAGGATGCCAGCAAAGAGGGGTGGGACCAGTGATGTGAACTGCAGCCACAAAGCTGGGATATGGAGATATTTCACAATGAGAAATAAATGAGCCACTGGCATAATGGGCTACAGTAGCCAAAAACCTGAGGCATTAAAGAAACTGCTGAGCAACATTTTACCCAGTTGGTGTCCATGGGAAGGGTCTTCCCAAAGCTAAAGGCAGGTGCTAAAGTGGCATTGCAGACCTCAGGAAACTGAGCAAAAACCTCTCCAAAGATCCAAACTTTGTCTTTAACCATCCCAGTGCTGTCAGAATTGCTTGGTCCATCCACACTGTGATGTGTTCAGGAAAATCCCTTATGCCTGGGACCGCCTATGAGCTGTGCACACAGCAGGCCAGGGCTGGGGGCTTTCCAGGGCTGCTCTTGCATTAGCCAGCAGGTGTTTTCTAAGAGGTTTGCAAAATGGGCAGCACAGGAGGATGTTATCTTGCACAGGTGAGGACCACTTGTCTGGACAATATATTTTTTGAATTCCCAGTTTTCTGTGTGGAGCTGTGCTCAAGGTGAAACAAGTTTAACACTGGTGAAATGCACTGAAAGATGTCTGCTGTGGGCTTTTGCAGCTGAGCATGCCAGGGGCTTTCTCAAGGAGCCTCTCTGCCCAAGCAGCTCTGGTAACCTGGGTGTAATTGATCCCCAGTGCCAGGGAGCTGTCCTGGGTGGTCCTGGGGAAGCACAATGGGCACATACCCAATCATCTGTCTGGAAAATTCATCCAGCATTCCAAACTGGACACAGGCCTTCAGCTGGTGTGGTGCCATCACTCAGCTGGCTGCAGAGACAGCATCTCTGTGTCCCCTGGGGAACACCAGGCCCTCACCTGAAAAGGGACAAGGTGCAGGGCAGTGGAAGGGCTTTGAGACTTAAACTGAGCTGGCATCCTGCAGCTGTAAAATCAGATGTAAACTCTGTGTACATTTGGAGCTAAGTTTAACCTCAGTCCTTCCAAACCTGTTCCCACACAATTGGAGATTTGCCATACTAGCCCACTGTGGAGCATGTGTGATATTTTGGGAAGAAGAAGGGATTTTTTTCCCCCAGAGCTTTTGCCAAACCTCAGTTTCTGAGCATGATGGTGTAGCTTAGGCAGCAGGGTGCTGGTACAGGAGCTCTCCATGTGGCCTAGGAAAAGTAAACCAGGATGAAGCCCACTGGTGGATGGTTGCAGGCCCATGGCTTTCCCAGGCTTGCTGAGCTGCCCAGCACCATGGCACTGCGGGATTGTGGTCAGGCAGGACTCAGTGCTGCTCCTTCCTGCTCCGGTCCCAGCATGAGCTGTGAGGGAGCCCAGGATTCCCAAGCTACTCTGGGCACTAAGCCACTGGCCTCCTTCCCATTAGCCATAATCACTGGTTTGCTGGAAAATTTATGAGACCTGCTGTAGTGATATTCATGAATACAGAAGCTGTTGTAAATGTAATTTGTTTCTAGGATTTGAAACACTCTTTATCTGAGCCACTTCAGCCACCCATCATTTGCAGTGGTTATGACAGAGCTTCTGCTGATGGGCTTGGATAGCTGTGAGCTCCTGTCAAGGGTTGCAGGTTGATCTCTGACTCTCCCGGATTCCAGCTTGTGCCAAGAAGCATGGCAATTATTCCCTCTGCTTTGGAGTTATTGCTGGAAATGTTGTTGTTAGCCGTTAAAGTTGCTAACCCTATTTTCAAGGTTATTACAGTATTTAACTTGGCTACTCCAGTGTGGTTTTAAAGTTGTATTTCCAACATATGATATGGGGTAAAAATAGCTGGTGTCTAATTAGAATAATCCCTGGAGAAACTCAGATACTTCAATTGCACAATGAGTTGTTCTCCTCACAACATGGCAGGCACATTTCAGTCAGTGACAGGGGGTCAGCCTGTATGAGGAGAGGCTGCAATCAGAGACCCCAGGAGAAAATTCCTGAGAAAAGCCCTGGGAGCATTTCATATCTCAGGAGACAGCAGCTTTTCCAGGCTGGATGCTTAGGTAGGATTTAGGTGACCATCATCAACAGCTTCTGCATATACATTTAGCTTTTCCTTTCCTAAGTTCCTGTCTGGGTGTGTGAGAAATATCTCCTGCCTCATCCATTGTTGGAATTTCTGGGAATCAGGCTGACTGTGGCTGCAGCGTTATGGTCTGGGGTTTGGGATGGTGATAGTGCCAGAAATAGCATTTTTCAAGCAGCAGCAGCAACGGTCCGGCGGGCAGTCAGATTCCACTGGGCTATCATTATCCCACAAAACATTCCTGTGTCTGCAGTGGGACACGGGGCTGAGGGCCAGCAGCAGCCTTTAGGCTGCCCACCACCTCAGCTCCACCTCAGCTCCATCCCAGCTCCACCCCAGCTCCACCTCAGCTCCATCCCAGCTCCACCCCAGCTCCATCCCAGCTCAATCCCAGCTTCATTCCAGCTCCACCCCAGCTCAATCCAAGCTCAATCCCAGCTTCATTCCAGCTCCATTCCAGCTCCATCCTGCAGAGGGAGATGAGTCATGCCCTCTGCTCTGCCGCTCTGGTAGCTGGAGAATGGTCCAGATCCTCCCACGATTCCCAAAGAGCAATCAGGGACTGTGCTCTGGGGAGCTCTGGTGCAGGTGGTGAAGTGTAAGAGGTCTGGATGAGCTGCTGGCTCTGCTGGGTAGTCCTCGATCCACAGGTGGCTCCTGAAGTCCTGCTAAATCCCACATCCATGTCCTTAGGGGCTCTGGGAACGTTCTGTTGGAGAAGATGAAGAGGCTGAGGAGCAGCTTAGCTTTCCCTCTCAAAGCCTGCCAAGTTGGCCTTAGCATGGCTTTGCCCAGGCACACTGAGCAAGTGCTCTCCAGGGCTTGGTCTTGTTTCATTTTGTTGTTCAAGACTGAAACCAGATACACAAACAAAAATGCAAGGCAGATGCTACCAAGTTAGCGGGAAGTTGTTTGGGCATCTCCTCCCTGTGCTTCCCTGGACACTGGGAAGTGTCCTCAGCTGGCCAGGACCCCCTGTCCTCCAGAGTGCCACCCTGGGGCTCAGAGCTGTGCTGGGATTGTGCTCTGTGTGGGACATGTATTGCCTCTCTCCCCCAAATGGATGGAAATGCCTCTGTTGTCCAAAATTAGTTTCCAAATGTATTGGAATTTTCTTTCAGTACGAATTCTTGAAAATCTGGTCCTCATTGTGAAGTGAAATGGCAACTTTTTCCAAACCCCCTTCTTTGGAATTTCTCACCGAAGGAAAACAGCAGATTTCAAGCATTTTGTCCCAGGGCAGCTCTCGGGATCACCCTGAGAGGCTGAGGCAGGGGTTCACTGGGTGCTCTGAGGCTGATTGGATTTTCACTCTAGCAGTGTTTTAAGTGTTACAGCTAAAAAAAAAAAATTCACTGTGCTGGTGTGGATGATGCTTCTCATCTCCTCCAGTGAGAGTGAGCTCTTTGGGGTGCATTCACAGAACCTGCACAAGTCCCTCATGACTTTACAAAGGACTGCAGAGCTTTGGGTCATGCACCCCAAACCCACACTGATACAATGAGAGTACTTTACAGCAGGGCAGAGTGCCACTAATCTTATTTAAGAATGACATATCTTATTTTCCATGTCTTTTTGTACCATCTGGACCTCTGGGGAAATATCTGGAGTGGCCTGGCAAATTCCCAATTGCACATCTGAAAGGAGTTATTTTCAAAAGGCCACAAAACCAACTGTTTGTGAGGGCTGATTTCAGAGTCTGACTTCACTTTGAGCAGTGGCTCCTCAGCAGTTTGGTTACCAGGGTCAGGCTTTTTTTTTTAAATTTATGACAAAACTCAAGCTCGAGACAAAAGACACAACTGCCTTTCAATATTAAGATGGACTCTTTAGCCCTGAACAACAAGGCAGATAATTTTATTTGAAGCCTTGATTACAGAATCTCTTTGTTTGAAATCCTTCCAGAGAAGCATTATCTCATTGCATTAAACAACTGGCCTCAGTGGGCACCAAGGGAGCATCTATGTCCAGGCCTATTTTGGGACTCTGATCCCAATGTCTCTTTTGCTCAAAAGTAGGTCAGATTTTAGTGCTTTTCCAGCAGGAAAATTAAGACCAAGTTCAGATACCAGATTTCCAGGAAACCAGAAGAAACTGCTGCTTCTATTTCTAGAAGCCCTGCCAGGGACAAGCTCCTTTGTACTCAGTCTAACTCCTAACTTTACCATATGATTGATGACTCAAATTATGAGGTTTCATTTCCCATTTCTACCTGAGATTTCTTGTTTGGGCCCTTCCCAGATGAGGAAGGTTACCACAAAGATATTTATGGACCTAGAACTAGAGCTGCTAAATTTGTAATTGCCCAGCCCCAGGGCGGAACATGCTTTTAGCTGAATCAGTAGCTGTAAGAATACAGCACATACCGTGAAAAACTGGCCTCACTTGCAACACCACTCAACCTACCGAGGCTCCTTGGGGGTGATGATGTGCAACAAAATTATATTAGACTTGGGGAGGGCTGACTCTGAGTCAGCAGCGCTGGATGCTGTGGTCTCTCCATCTTCCCTGGTGCCTGACATGCCCAGAGTGCTGTGCTGGCACTCTCTTGTCTTTCAAATGCTTCTCCTGGAAGAGTTGCTTAAGTGTTTGGTTTTGATGCTTCTGGGGATGGCTGATTTTTCCTTGGAAATGTCCATTTGGAATCAGAAGCAGCAGCTCCTGTGCACAGCACAGTGTGTATATCAGCCAGTGGTTTATAAGAGCAGTGTTTAAGATGCTGCAGGTGAATCTCAGCTCAGCACTAAGGCTGAAGAGCTTTTATGCTGGAGATGTGTCCCATCCAGGAGCTCTGTCCCAGTAGCCTGGGATCCCTTCCACATGTCCCAGCCATGCTGTTGTTGGAATGCCAGTGGGGCTGATGCCATGAGCCCAAAGGAGATGTGCACACCTGGGACTTGGAGCATTGCCCTCGGATCCACCGAGCAATGTAGCAAGTCACCTCTGCTAATCAATTCCACTTGCAGCTAGATCCAAACTTAGGAAAGGCACAAAAACATTTATTCTCTCCATGGCAACCACACAGAAAGGATGATGGTGGGGATAGGCCCATTTCCAGAAAGGAGTGATGTACACTTTCCAAACTAACGAGGCTGGAGTGGCTCCTCTGCTGGGGCAGGAGACCTGATCCAGGAGATGTGAGTACCAACATGCCTTGGCTCTCTGTCTGCAGCACTCTGTCCTCATCTCTGGTGTCTGAGCTGTCATATCCCTCCACATTCCTGACCTAATCCACCCTCAGCAGTACTCGCTGCTCCTGCCAGGGGCATTTCTACCCCTCATCTCAGGAGCACACCATGGCAGAGCGGGATGCAGCTGTGTGCCTGTCCCACTCTGTGACTGGAACAGAGAGCCCTGTGCAGGGAGCCCCAGACTCCTCTGCCCCTGTCCCTGCTGCAGCAGGGCAGTGTTTATGGTCTGCAGCCAGGGTCAGGTGTGAACACTGCTGGCATGTACAAATAGCCTTTGCTGAAAGAACAAATGCTCAGTGAGCAGAAAGGGTCCCTTGCTGCCAGGAAACCACATCTGACCTCATTTACCACTGCCCTGCCACTAATGATTGTCAATGGGCAGCTTTGGTGGTCAGCTTATCAGCACATTGCTGATTAAATAGCTCCATCTGAGACAGCCTGAGCCAACCACAGATTCAATTAGCTTGGAAAAAACTTCTGAGATCATTGAGCCCAGCCTATTACCAAACACCACCTTGTCACCCATCCCTGAACACCAACTGCCACATCCAGTCTTTCTTTAAACACCTCCAGGGATGGTGACTCCACCACCCACCTGAGCAGCCCATTGCCATCTAATCATATTTTCTCTGAAAAAGTTCCTTCTTATGTCCAACCTAAACCTCCCCTAGTGCCACTTCACATTCACTTCACACCTCTCATCCTGTCGCTGGTTGCCTGGGAGCAGAGCCCAGCCCCTGTTTGGGTACCAGTGTGGTGTGTGCTCCTGTGAAAAAGCATGGGCCACTGGAGTGGAATCCTGCTGGCTCACACCACCAGTCTCCTGGGAAAGGGCATGAGGAGCCAGCTTGCTCAGTTACAGCGCCTGAGTTGGAGAGATGTTGGCACTGTGGAAGAAATGTCTCTATCCACCAGCACAGTGATCCTTTGCCATGGGCTGTGGCCTGCTCTTGGGAAGGCTGTCCCTTGTAGGAGGTGACTTGTTTTACTGGAGGTGTCATGGACATGAAGAAGTTTGAGGTTCCTCCCCGGGAGCTTAGCAGTGAGCAATCCTGCAGAGATTACCTGGGTGTTTTCCAGCAAAAAGCCATGCAGGAGGTTGAGAAGAGAAACCATACTGCTGGCAGTCACAGATGGTGAAAAAACACAGAACCAAAAGCCAGCCTTCAGAAAATATCCTGATCACCTCCCCCTGCAACCAGGAGTCTCCACTGACCCATTCACAGCAGGCACTCTCTTTTCTGTGAACTTGCACGGACCCAGGGGCTCCTTCTCCTTGGCAAACCTGTGGTGTGCCCAGCAGGGACACCCTGCCACCCCAAACCACTCCTGGGAGCTCAGCTCCCAAATAAAATCACCTGGACAATCCTTATCCTGGTCTTTCCTACACTTCTCCAAAGCATGATGGAGCTGAGAGGCTGTGAGGAAGGGTCTGTGGCTACCAGTATGAAGGTGGCATTGTGGTGAGCAAGGTTTGTCCATTTTTCCTGATTTCCCTGCTATAAATGAACCTATGAGCTGAAGGACAGCTTTGTCCCTGTTCCCTCAATGTCCTCCTGTAGGTTTTTAGACAAGACATTGAGTCTCTTGATCCCAGGGAGGATAATCACTTCCATGGCTGTTGGCAAGGGTAGGAGCTGGCTGCCCTCAGTGCTCAGTAGCTTGAGGCTGAGCATTTGCTCCATTCCCTTGGTGAGAGGAGGAATTATTTACTAGGGAAAAGATCCTCATTAGAGCTGGAACATATCCCAGGGACCAGTGACTTCAAGAAAAAAAGCAAATTTGGTGGTGAAACCAAGAGCAGAGGTGAAAAGGCCAGTCTGGGGATGGGGTCTCTGCCCAAGCTGAGCCTGGTCAGCAGTGGCTGATGCTGTGGCAGGCTCAGGGAGCAGCAGAGGCACAGGGTCCCCATGGCAGCGTGCCTGGTGTCAGGGCTCGTGCCCCTGCCCCAGCCCCCCTGCTCTGCAAACAGGAAACTGGCAAGCAGCTGCTGAATAAGTCATTTTGGGGAGTTTGTACCAAACTGGCTTTCAACTCCTGAATGTGTAGGAAGGAAAAAGCCATGAATACGCCTTTGTGGCCAAGTTTGGCACCAGTCACACTCTGCAAAAGGGACAAGAATGTGGCCATTTAGAGGGGATTCAGCTGCCCTTTACAAAATGAAATGATCCCTTCCCTTTCTTGCAAGGCTTTATTCAGGCGAGAATAGGACTGAGACAGTGAGCAGCTTCTTTCTCTTTCTGGCACTGAGGGCTGTGATGCAAACCCTGCATGTTGGAGCACAGGAGAGACCCTGGTCCAGGGAAGCTGCAGAGCCCAGGGATGACCTGCTGCTCCCTCCTGCTGCAGCCTGGCTGGGAAGAAATTGGACTGGGGCAGCAGAACTCCAGATCTGCCCTTTCCTGGCTGATCACGTGCACCCTGAGGTGATTCCACTGGGACTCCAGCAAAATATCTGTCCACCTCTGCCACAGGGCTCAGAGGGCTTTTGGAAGCAAGCAGTTTGGAAGGTTTTGCCCTTTTCTGAAACAACTCCCCACCCAGTTTTTGAGAAGTTTCTGTATATTACATGAAAAAATGGACCATGTCCAAGCACTTGCGGGATTTGTTTTGTGTTTTTTTTTGGAAAGGCTTAAATATTTCATACAGATCTTTCCTTTGTGAACAACTTGAAATCCAGGGGCTCTGTTGTAATTTGGAATGAAGACACACTCTGTTTTATCGAACCCTTTGGGATGCTGGCTGCCTGCCTTCTGCCTAGCTGAAGCTTTGACCATATTCACTGGTGCAATTGTCACGTCCAGTGGCAGAGGGAATGGGTTTCCAGGACAGTCTGATTTAGCTGAGGCTCCAAGAGAAAAGCTTGGTCACACATGCACCCAGAAGTTTTCCAAAGGGTGACTTTGGAGGCTTCTGAATGACTGGTTTGGAATCTCATGAAGCAGTAGGAAGCTCCAGATGATTTAAAAATGCTTCATGTGCCAGGAAAAAGGAAAACCAAGCAAGACAGATATTAGGTTGGCTAGTGCTGAACCGTGTCGCTCCACTGGGATCATTTGATCCACGTGTGGACTTTTTGTAAGAAATGTTTGTAATAAAATGTAATACATGCAGTAGGCTTGGGTGAGAGTCAAGATTAACAGTTGCTTTCTTCTGGGCTTTCATTCCTTTCTTGCCTTCCCCTTGTTCGACATCCTGTGGCAATCATAAAAAGAGTATTTGTTAAAAACTGCTGGCAGATTCCTCTTTCTGCCATGTCCTGCAGAAGGTCTGGAAAGGCACAGACAGCTCCAGCAGTGCTTCCACAGCTAAGGGCAGCTACAGCTTCCTTAGCTCCTGCTCCAAAAGTTCTGCTGGAAAAGCGAGCCTTTACAGCTCAGGGTGTTTGACAGATGTTTGTAGGCTCGCTGCTGATGGGGTTAAAGTACAAATAATCCTTCCTGTTTGCATAGCACCAGTGCTTCAGTGCACACCAGGGCAGAGGCAGAGGAACTGGAGAGTCCAGGGAAGGGCCACTGGGAGCACTGGGAAGGAGAGCTGAGGGTGGCTTTGCTCTCCCTGCAGGATGAGGTGCTGAGGGTTGGAAGGCAGGGGTCACAGGAGTGACAGGGGGAGCGGCTGCATTGGGGTGGGATCTGTCCCTGGGGGAGTGGCCCAGCCTGGGGACAGGACCCACACAGGTGGTGGGAACTCTGTCCATGGAGGCCTTCGAAATCCAGCAGCAAAGCCCCTCTCCAGACATGCCAGACACAGAGCTCATAAAACCTTTGGCAGCTGGTAACCCCCTCTTCTTCCATGGCTACTGTTTCAACCTGAAAAATCAGGAGTAGTGCAGAAGGAACAAACCAGCAAAGCAGTGACAGACTGAGGAGAGGAGCCATTTGCTGGCAGCACAGGGGGATTGACAAAGTCTGGATCAGAACCCATGAAATTAGATTGTTTGGAATAGTTTTTACACTAAATGTTATTGTTCCTTAAGTCTAACTGAAGGGTGACATGATTAAATTGATTTTTTCTGGAGATAGGATCTCTGTTACTGACTCTCAGACAGAGTTGATTTTACTTTGAAATTTCAGCTTCTTACTTTGTTACTTGCCTATGCCAAAACTATTCTTACAGATTTGTGTAAAGATTTGCTGGATTTACACAAAGCCCTGTTATTTTAGCTGAGCAAGTTCTTTACAAGCTTGTTGTCAGTAAGGGAATTATTTTTCTCCAGTTACTGAATTCATATTTTTACATCAAGATAGCATATCTCTGCTCTTTCTTCAAAAGCGTAGCTTATTGACAGACAAACCAAAATTCCTCAGCTCATTTATGAACTCCTTCAGTTCATTTATGAGTAACTGAACTGGAAATTATGTTTTTTTTTTGTTTTTTTTTTCAATTCCATTCCCTTTAAAGACAGGAATTTAGGAGATGGAGAGCTTCACTGTGACTAAAGCTGAGTTTGAATCCTTTCTGCAGTGTTCAGTAATCACTCTTTATTGCCAATTTTCAATGTTCTCCTTCAAGGCTTGTTCCCTGCTGCAGTTTAGAAGCCACCTGGGCTAACCTGGAGGATGCCCTCACTGGCTGCAGGCTACCAAAGCTTCCTGCTCCACCTGGCAACCTCTCACAGTGCTTTTCTTTGGCACCTGCAGGCTGACTTGCATCTTCCTGCCTCTCGTGCTCCTCTTCTTCATCAACAGGAGTGACTCTTAGTACTGGAATAAAGTGTGACACCAGTAGCTGATAGCCAGCCTCTGGGAGGGGGACACAAAGACCCCAAATGGCACCATGACATCCAGCTCGCATCCCCTGGGGTTCATTTTTGCCTTCTGGCACCCCACCCTCCTGTTAATAGACCCTGGACATTTAAATGAAAGTCCCTGCTCAGAAGCCAGGCGCCCCAGAATTACAGATCAACAACTAAAAGGTAATTTGTGCAATTTGGATTCAGGCTCTTCCAGGCCTGCATTCCAACAGTGAAGGTTTGATCACACCCTTGGCCACTGCTCTCCGTATTTGACTGCTTTATAAGAGTCCTTGTGTGCCTCTTGGAAATAAATCTGCCCAGTTTTGAAATTCTGAAGCAATATTATTTCATCTCTTGCCAAGAGTGGATTGGAAAATGATAAGAGTCTTTCAGGCTACATAAGTGATATTTTGGGAGTTTTATCTTACTTCTTCCATGACATTTTTATTCCTTCCAGATGAAACACACACATATATATGTATGTATGTTAAAAGCACCTTTTTGTGTTGAAGTAAACTGGGGAAAAGGAGGTTATTTTGCTAAGTGTCATTTCCTAAATATTTTGTAAATCATAGCTTGCTTTACACGTGCTCTTTTCCTTTTTTTTTTTTGTTTTCTCTTTTTTTTTTTCCTGCCTTTGTTTTTGGCCAATTCTCTCAATGAGTTGACCAAGATGAAAATTGCCATTTTAATCTGAGTGGATTTTCTGTGTGCAATACAATTGAAAATAAATATTTCTGTATGGGCTAGCCATGAAATCCTAGTTGTATCTCATTTTCACTCCTCCACCTCCTCCTGGCACTGCAAGTACACACATTGCCTGTGGCTAAAGCCAGGAATGATCAATTGCAATTAATCTGGGCAGAAAATGAAGGGCTTGAATTTTGATGTGATTTCCTTGTGCTCTGCTGGGCAGCACCCCTATGGCTGTGAGTGGTCTGGGGTACCACCATCTTCCCAGATCAACGTTTTGGCTCCTCTCCCTGCTTATTTCCTGCTCCCCAGCCCCAAGTGGACTTGCTGATGAAGTCTGTGAAGGGAATTATCTGTCCTGATTTGGGCTGAATGAGCTACAGGCAATAATGACGGGGCTTGGCTTTATTTTTGAACTTCTTCCATGGGCATAAACCTGCAGGTCTGCTGCCAGCTCAGCCACAACCAGCACCTGAGCAGGTGCATGGAACTGCCAGGCCAAAGTCACCTCTGTGTCCCTCCTTGCCACGGGTGTGACCCCACACAGCAATGTCTGCACTGTCTGCTGCTGCCTGAGGGTGACAGAGGCTTCCAAAGACCTTCCACCCAGTCTGAGGTTTTTGAACTTCACGTAAATTGAGTGGCTTATAGGAAATTGATGTTGCGACATAGCTGCTTGTTAGGAGAAGTTGTTTGGTTCTTTGGGGGTTTTTTTTGGGAAGTGAAAGGTTTACACTCAATAAAATGTCAGTATTTTTTTTTTTGCAGGTCAGCAGCACCCTGCCCAGCTTGGCATCCACTCTGGGGGCACCAACATTCCCACGGTGTGTGAGACAGGGCACTGCTGAGGCTGGGTGCTCAGAGCAGCCCGCTCTGCTCTCCCTGGGGCAGAAAGCTGGGCCAGCTGCACACCAGGAGCTGCAGGTTAGTAAGGAACAGGGGGAGATATTTCTGTAGCAGCTCTGGTGAACAGATCCTGCTGCACCATCCCCACTTCTCTTACCCACAGGATCCCACACACCCATGTGCAGCTGGGGGTGAAAACCTGATCGGCTGCTGGTACCCAGAAACCTGGTTTGCTCCCCAGAAGGGGCTGCAGGTCCAGCCATCTGCCCTGGAAAGGCATTCCCCAAAGGGAATCCCCGTCCTTTCCCTCCTGGCAGTTCCCTCTCTGGCTCCTGGCCAGGCCACCTGCGTTTGAAACTCCGTGGGACTTCGCTTGGGTTTCTGTGTTATTAATCCTCCCCAGAAGAAATCCCAGGCCTTTCTGGACCTCTTCCCTGTTTGCTAGGACAGCTGCCAGGGCTGTGCTGCTGCTTCATGTCAGCACAGGAGGCACTGCAAAGCCCGTGTATTTCCAGAGGGCAAGGGGAGCTCTGTTTTTACTGGTCAAGGCTGCAATCTGATGCTCTCTGCTGTGCTTGCAGGTACTGGGATGCTTTCTTGGCCTAAACACTGAACAAAGCAGGTTGGAATTGAATCATCTGTCTAGGGAAACAGTGATCCTGATATAAACAGACCTCTGTGCTCCTGGTGTGTCCTAGCTGTCCTCACAAAACTGTCAGGCAGGGCACACAGGCTTTAACACCACCATTTCCCTGCTTGGATTATAATCCACATTCAGTAGAGCCACAATTTAACACTTGATGAGACAGGATCAGAGCTCCAGGGAGTGCTGCAGACAAATGTGCATCCAGGAGGGGCTGCAGCTGGAGATGAGCTGTTGAACAGTTCTGTCCAGTACCTGAGGGCCATTCTGCACCCCTCCTGGCTGGTGCAGACCCAGCAGTGCCTGGCTGGAAGCAGGCAGGTGTGTGGCTCACCAGGCCTCAAAGCAGTTTTAGCAAGCTGCAGCAGTGAAAGTGCTGATGGATATCTATTTCATTGGGTCTTTAACCAAAGATCACAGTTTCTCATGGGTTGCAAGTAGGGAGGAAATCCCAGTTTCCAGCAGAGAAGAATGAAGCAAATTCATGTAATCACATGTTTGCCTTAAACATAACAAGCATCAGGAAAGAGATCTCCTTTAGCTGGTCCTCAGAGGCCACATTTCAAATAGAAGTATTCCCTGAAGAGGGAGAAAACAAACAAGGTTTTTGGGCTAGATGACCTGCTCCAGGCCAGGAATAGTGGGTGGTCAACACTGAACTGCTGCCATTCACCATCTCGTGCTTGAGCAGTCAGAACCTGGCCTTAAGTCACCTTTTTCCATCTATTTTAGGCTAGGAGGACTCAGTGCACTGAAGGAGAACCACCCTGGCTGGTGATGGCAGCAAGGTAGGTGTATTCTTTACCAACAGGGTAGATTTTATCCAGCTCTGCAGATTCCTGCAGCTTGGCTAAAAGAATCCAGAGTCTGGGAGCTGGGCAGGAAAGCACTGGGGAACAAGAATTTGTGGGATGGGGTTAGCAGCGGTGCCTGCAAGTGTTCTACAGGAGCAAGAAGTCACGTTTCAGTGACAGAGCTTTGGTTGCAAATTGCACATACTATTGGCAGGAGGCAAAGAACGAGCAGGGGTGGGTCAGATTCCTACTCCAGCTCCAGAACGTTCCTCCCGGGAGATGCTGAAGGGCCCTGCATTACTCGATGCTTCTTTTCCTTGTTTATGTGGTAGAAACATCTGAAAATAATTTGTGCCTGCTAAGCTTTGCGGACAGTCAGGGTTCTGCGTGCGATTTGGTCTCCACCTCAGCCAGGACTAGCTGGGGCTGCTCTGTGTTTGCTCATTAGCTAACGAGACATGATATGGTTAGCAGGGCTCTCTGGGGGCTGCCTTCGATGCGTGGCCGCCGTGGGCACGCGCAGCGCTGGGTGCGGTACCGATGAGCTCAGCTCGTCTGGATCACGCAGGTCGGCGGGGAAGATGCAGTAAGATGGGAAAGGAACATCATCCCCCCAGTTATTACTAACATTGAAAGCATCTGGAGCTGTGGGTTGGGGACCCGCTCAAGAGGGATGTGCAGCCTGCGGGCCTCGCTGGAGCTCCAGCGAAGCTCTGCGTGAGCAATGCGTGCTGACTGATGCTCCTTGGAGGATGGATGGAGAAATCCTCCGCAGCGATCCCAGGACAAAGGCGAGGATGGCTGAGCAATCGAGGTGGGAGGATGCCCTCCACAAGGGTAAAATGTTTAAACGGGGAGGAAAGAAACAGCTTAGAGGAGGGATGATACGCTAACCACATGGCTGGAAGAGGAGGTGTGAAAACTTGATGGGAAACACAGCCTTAAGTGTAGGGGAATGCGGCGGGGAGAAAGTAAAGTACAGTGAAACAGCGAGAAAGAGCGAGGGGATAGGGGTCCCCGTCACCCCCAGTGTGCGGGAGGCTTTAGTGGGGAAGGCTCCCGTGGGGGGCAGCGGGGCCAGGGCTCGGCAGCTCAGCCGTGCCCAGCCAAGGGCACTCCCGGCACGGGAATCGCGGCGGCTCCCGCAGCGTTGCCAGCAGCCGCGGGGCCGATGCTAACGGGAGCCGGCGGGGCTAAAGGGCGCTGCCCACCGCCGAGGCAGCGGGGAAGGCGGGGGCTGCGGGGGCCGCGGGCGGGCCGGTGGCTTCCGCCCGGCGCGGCGCATTCCTACCCCGTGAGTCAGGGCGGCGCGGCGGGATGCGGCGTCCCGCGGCCCCGGGCGCTGGCAGCTCCCCGCCGGGACTCTCAGCGCCGAGCTCCGCTCGGCTCCCGGCTCCCATTTGCATGCCGAGGCTGTGAATGGCGTGCCCGCCCGGCCGGCCCCTGGCACGGGGGAGGAGTCTCCGCGCCCTCCGCGGGCCGAGCTCGGCGGCGCCGGTCCCTTAAGCCGCACTGGGGGGGCGGCTGGAGCCCAGCGGCCGCTGCGCTTCGCCCGCCTGCACGGTGAGTGCGGGGCCGGGGGAACCGGGGGGGGCTGGCCGGGAGGGGCATCCCGCCGGGGCCGTTCCCTGCCCGGCTGAGGTACCGGGACCGCGCCGCTCAGCCGGGCAGGAGCGGCCTCGGCCGCCCGCGGGGGAAGAGCGTCGCCGGAGGCAGGTGCCGCCCCCGACCCCCGTGTTTGGATGTTGGGAGCTTGGCGAGCTCAGGGCTTTGGGCTGTAGGTGGAGGTGCGCGTTCACGGCTTGTTTCAGCCCATCCGAGTCCAGCCCATCCCCGCGCTTTCCCACCCGTCCCTCCCCTGATGCTGGCACCCGCGCTTTTGGCAGCGACTTTGGGAGATGATCTGGTGGAAAAGATATGGTTCTTTACGTGTAAAGGTTAGTTTTCCTGCCGGATCGCGTCCCTGAACTGCGTTCTCACACCGTGCACTGCTGGCACGAAGCGAGGGGATCACGGCAGCCTGACGCGAGCAAAACCAAAGCTTTTGCAGGATTGCACCCGCAGTGCCAAGTCCTTTTGGGCTCCTCAGCGAGCAGCCCCATCCTGCCACACACATCCCCGCAGTGCCAAAGTGCCCCACGTGGATATTTTGCGCTGTGTTTTTCTCCAGTGTAACTCAGGAGAGGTGGGTGGCAGCACAGATGAGTTTTGTCCTGTGCACGACTCGGTTCTGTGGCTGCTGCTTCTCTTGCAGGTTGGCTTCGTGGCGGGGTGCACGGAGCTGGTCAGGGATGTCTCCAAGCCGGCTCTTGGAGCAAGCAGGAAGTTGTTTCCTTTCTTCCTGTTTTTGTCCCCATGCCTGCTAATTTCCTCTGGGAAGAAAAGTGCATTCTGCAGTAAAGGGAAAAAATAGTCACACGTAACGGGAAGGGACAAGGCAGCAAAGCTTCTGAATGAAGCATGGGACAAGGAAGGAGCGCGCAGCAAGGACAAATAGCTGCCTATGGGCTGTGGCCACGGGGATAAAAACGGCCCACTTGGGACAAGCTGGGGAGCAGACCCTTGGAAGAATTGCATTTCCACTCCAGTGTATGGAAGGATGTTGCTCCTCGGCTCTTCCACCTCAGTGGTGCAGGTTTGCCGGAGGAGGTGATGACTCGTGTTAGAGTGGTTGATATAGTTGGAAGAAAGAGGTGAACTTTAGATACTTCCTTTAAGCTTTGATTGTTAACTGGACTTTATGAAAGGGCTTGTCTGCCTTTCTTTTTAACCCTCAGTTGCTCTAATAACAGCTACCATCTCTCCCTCCTGCTGCATCCCTCATGTCCTTAAATCCTCATGGCTGCCCCTGCTCAGCCCAGGTCTCCCCTGTCTGTGTGCAGGCTCTTGGGGAGCCTGTGCCATTTCTGAGCTGGGATAATGCCAGGCTTCCAGGAGGTGCTGTGCATTTGGAACAGGTCCCCAGCTTTGTCCTGGTCTCTGTGCTCATTGCTCCTGAGTCCCAAGGAAGGCAGCAGCTCTGGCATGTGGATGTGTGTCCGTGCTGTTCCTGCTTCTGTGCGTTCCCATGAAAGGAGGTTGATGCTGTGCAGCGTAAAAGCAACTCCCACAAAACTAGTTCTGCTCTGGGACTTCCCATGACAGGCCTTTTTTTTTTTTTTTTTTTAAGCAATCCACTTGCAAGAGATCTGCCTACAAACTGGCTTTTCAGGTTCTGGGGAAAGCCATGGGCTGGCCCTGGTCTCGGGAATGTCTTGCTCTGTGCTGGGTAGGCTTCAGCCAGCAGGATGAGCTTTGAATGTGGAGAGTGCTGCTGGCCTGCAGAGCACAGCAGACACCTCTTCCAACAAGCTTGTCCTCTCTGTGTCCTGGTACTGAGACTGTGTGGCCCTGATGTGTCACCTCAGGCAGGAATTATGTCCCTCAGAGACAGCCAGCACCTCGTCACTGGGCTTGGCAGACAGCGCGTTTCACTTTCGTGGCAGGGACTGCAACCAGGCTGCAGCTGTGCGAGGTCGCCAGGCAGGAATAGGAATTCCTTTTGGGGTCATCAGTCCTGTTCCTCTGGAATCCAGCCCCGGAAAGTAGCCAGCAAGTCCCAACATGTTCCCTTGAAAGAGGCAGGGTCTGCTGAGTGTGGCATGATAGGACAGTTTATTCTGGGCACAGAGCCCTCATGCTCAGATATAATTAGTAAAGGTTTGATTCTCTTCAGTGTGTTGCATCCCTCTGCAGTGCAAACACAGCCTGGTTAGTGCTGAAGGCCTGAGATGGGCAGCATGACCAGGATTACCGGCTTGTTTTCCTGTTCCATTCCGTGTATCCAGCAAAAGGTTGAGCAGAGCGTGTGTTGTGTGAGCCCCGTGGTGCTGGGGATGTGCCTGCCAGGCAGGACTGGCTGTGAGCTGAAGATTCTGACATTTCTTTATCCGTCACTCTACAGCTTTTATCCAGCAGACCAGACTTTTGATAAGATTCTTCCCTTGTGGTTGCTGCCTTTCTTCCATAGCTATCTCTGGAGGCTTTGGCACCCTGTGGAGACCATGTGCCTTTCTCAGAGGTTCCAGCATTAATTGTGACCTGACATGATACTTCCGTTAATTGCTGTTCCTGCAGCCACCAGCCTGTTGCCTCTATATGACCCATTTCAGTAGAAATACTTGAAACTGAGGATGGATTCCTTCCTTAACATTTTCCCTGAGCTCAGATGTGGATTAGTTTTCCTTTCTTTTCAGCTGAAGAGGTGCTGGACTTCAAGTTTGACATTTATCATCATCTAGTTGGAAAGAAAGGGACATGAACTGTGTAGATCTCACACTGTTGCTGTGAGGTTGCCTCCCAGCTGCTGGGTATGTACATGTTGGAGTTTTAAGGAACCCACGGAATGCATGTGCTGCCTGCCTGCTCAAGGAGCTGTGTTGCATCCTCTCTGCTGTGTGACAATATCTCAGTGTGTGCTGTGGGTGCTGTAGCTTGAATTTCCTGGGATTTGTGTCTGGGTTGTGGGTAAAACATCCTGGTAGGATGGAGATGGTTTCTTTCTTCAGAGCAGGGGAAGCCCTGGTGTCCAGGGTTGTGTAGGTAGTTCTCTCCCTGGTGGAAGGCTTTTTTTTAGCTTTGTGGTTGATTGTTTTGTTTTGCTTTCTCTTTGTTTGTTTATTTTTTGCCTTGTTCAGAACTAGTGGACCTGAATGGGCATCGGGTTGCTTACTCTAGTAGCGCTCAAGAACGCCCCTCTGAGAGAATGACATGTAAAAGGGACAGTCTTAGCCCTGCAGCTCTTAGTCCCAAGAGATTAGGCAGGCAACAGGCAGGATTTAACCTTGGAAGGAAATGGATCTGTTTGGCAGCATTTCCCATGGTCATGCTGGCAGCTCTGTTTCCATGTCCTCGAAGAACCCCAAGCTAATTTGGTGTGTGCTGTGTGCTCAGACCATCCAGGCCTGCTTGCAGCGAGTCCTGGAGACCCTCCCTGCAGTGCACCCTGAGGTGGGCAGGGCTTGCCTGCCAACCTCTCTGTTTTCACAGAATGTCTCTTCCTCTGAGAAGTGAGGTTTCCACAGGGAGAAGTGGAAATTGTGTCTGTGCTGAGATTGCCTATTGTCATATCCTTGTTAGCTGAACTTCAGGGATTTCTGACTGTTTGCTCCTTTTTTTGGTCCTACTCATCTTGCTGCTGCCCAGGAGCAGCTTCAAATCACCCCTTTCACTCTTGTTTCAGTCCATGCTGCTGTACAAATGAGGAGGTTCTATTTTTTTTTTCAATTTGTTTTGAGATGATGACGCAAAGAGCAAATTAGCAACTGAGTTTTTGACCAAATCATTCAAACTGTGGTCAAATTCTTTTGAGTAACAGTGTCTGTTTCCCACTGGGTGAAGACAGAGAGCTTATTCTTCACATTTACCTTAGCTGTCAAATCTCTTAAAGCTGTAAGAGTGCATGTTTTGTTGCTTGTGTGCTCTGATTGCTGCACAGACAGCAAATGTCAGATTGACATAGGGCTTGTTTTTGCTGTAATTTCCCTTGAATGCACTCTTCAACTATCTAGGTAAACAATTTATTTAAAATATAATTACAGCTCCTTTTTGCCTACTAAGGAAATGTTGGAACTGTGATGATACAGACCCAAGCAGCGGATATGTTCTTAAATTCTGGGGCCTTCAGCAACAAACAGACCTTGCCTTAGTAATCAGAGCATCTCTAAAGTACAATGTTTATTAAAGGAAATGTAATTTCTTCTCAGAGGAGTCTGAGGTATCATTGCACAATACTTCCCTGGCACGGTAGAGCCTTCCCAGAGGGAGCAGAGATAGCAAGCCATGCCTGATCTTGCCTTTTCTGGAAAGCTTACCTTTGCCACCTCCTCCCCTTCCTGTTTCCACTCTGCTCAGAGCCAGCCCCTTGCTCTGCTGGTCAGCAGCAATCCCTGCTTTGAAGGTTTTCTTTCCTTTAAAAAGGAACAATCCCTATGAGATCATCCTGAAACTGCACAGGATGCTGCATTTACAGTCCTTCAGGTCTGGCATTTACTTGGCTTTGGCTCAGTGAAAGTTAGAACTGATTTTAAAATCTGGGGGGCTCAGACCGCTGGGTTGACAAATGCAGCTTCTGTATTTTGGGAATCACTGCCCTGTAGCAAACACCACATGGGAGGTTTGTTACTCTTTTGCTTAAATTCAAAGCCTTAAAGTGAACTGTAGAAAACTCTTGAGTTGTTCTGCCAAAAAGTGTGAGTGTACCTTCCTTTTCCCTGGCTGTTTTGGGACTATCATTTCAGGGAGAACAGTGAGCAAGAATATGCCGTTCACTCAGACTGAAGAAGTGTGGTTCACTTAGAATTTTAATATATTTTTTGCTAAATCAAACTATAATTATTATTACTTCTGTTTGCATTATGAATGAGTTGTTGCGCTGGGCACGCAGTGAATGTGCAGAGGTGTGCACACACCTGCAGAGCAAGGCAAGCTTTTCCTGCAGCTGTTTCCAGTTGGACCCTGCAGGAGTTGGTGTGTGCCTGGCGATCAAGCACGAGCCAGGGGAGAAATCAGAGCACCAGTGGCTCTCCTGTGTCCTTGGCTACATCAGCTAATAGTGAGGAACAGCAGCTCCAGCCAAACCAGCTCTGCTCTGAATTCTTGGCTCTTTAACTGGTCCTTTGAAGGATCTCCCCTGGGCCTTGGCTGCTGTGGGCATTTTTTATTCTCTCACTTGTACCCAGGTGAGCAGAACTGTGGTGGTGCTGGAGAAAGCAGGTGTGTGATGGGGAGTGAGGATGCTCTGAGTTTCAAAGGAACACACCAAGAAAGCTGTTCTGAATGGCTCTGTGGCTTCCATCCTTCCTGAATATAAAGTCTGTCTTCTGGTGGCTCCAGTGTTTGTTATTGTTATTTCCTCTAAGATTTTTTTAGGTTGCTATTCAGTGTGGTTTTATGTAACTTTCCATAGGAAATGTTGTCATTTGTGGCAGTTTTGATCTCTTTTGCCATTGAAACGTTTTTATTTAGCACAACAAACAGTGATTCTTAGCTGCTTTCAGTACCCAGAGTCTTTGCTGTAGAGGATGAGTAGCTTTTGGACTAACATAATTTTTGGTTTGGCCTATCGTGATCTTTTTAGGCGAGGTTGCTTTTCCATCAGTTGTTCATTGATATTGTATTTCTAAATGAACAATGTTGTAATCACTAAGACACATTACTTTATGAAGAAAATTGCTCTTGAGCTGGGTGCAGGGGCAGCAGCTGTTCCAAAATCAACCAGAGCCACTGTTTACTTCTGTCCTGAGTGTCATCCCAGTGCTCTGCTCCCAGCTTGCCTTGTGTCCTGAACCCTTACAGTACTTGTGATGAATGTGAGAGCTGGTAGAAAAAACTCCAAAATGCAGAATTTCAATGAAGATAATACCTTTTCTGGGTTTGTTTATTGCTTCCTAATATGGGGTCATGGCTGCACTGGCAAAAGTATTTTTGTGACTCTCACCTTGTTCTCTAATTGAGGCAGTGACTGTGCCCATGGTACTTGGGGGTCAGCCAGAACTTAACCGAGCATCTGTTTTACTAGTGATGGAAATAAATCTGGAACAGGGTCCTCTGAAGTCCTGTTGAATTGTTTAAGTGAGTTAAATGTGCACTGAAGCAGGGTCTGGTCACTCTTTTCTGGAGAAGGTGCAGACCCATGCAGAGCACTGAGACAACTGTGCTTTGTGTCTGCTGGGGACCCTGAGCGAAGGGCTCTGCTGGCTCAGCCCAGGCACCACTGAGCCAGCAGGCAGCTGTGGTTACCTTCAACCAGGGTGCAGGAACAAGGCTTGCACAGATGATCCTTCCTCTGGTGGCTGGCAATGGATCTCTTGGTGGAAACAGCTCCTTTGGAGGACCAGGCAGTGCTGACTCTGCTGGCTTCCCAAGGAATGGCAGTGCTGCCACAGAAGAGCTTGGTGTGCCATCACTGGAGCTGTTGGCAGGTATCTCATCGTGCTGTGCCCTGATGCAGCTTGTGACAGGCTGTGACCAGGCTTTTAGGATGTGGCTGCTGGAAATGTGGCTGTTGGATGT
Source organism: Parus major (assembly GCF_001522545.3). Lineage (NCBI taxonomy): Eukaryota > Metazoa > Chordata > Aves > Passeriformes > Paridae > Parus > Parus major. The sequence continues at coordinate 2,924,136 of NC_031783.1, forward strand.
GGTGGCAAAGCCGCAGGGTGTGTTCACAGAGAAACATAAACAGGATGAAGGTGCCAAAGTGCTCCAGAAGGTTTCCACTGCCCCTCCTCGTTGTTGGATGGTTTATGTGCAGGCTGATGCCCTTGCTGGTATCTCAGGAGGTTGTAGAAGGCTCTGGGCTGGATTTGCTCTGGAAGGTGGAGTTGGAGATCACTCATTGCCGGGCCCTGTGTGTGTTGGGTGGTGCTGCAGACCCACCAGTCTCATCTGGGCCTCATGTGCCGAGGAGATGGGAAAGGCTCCTCTGCCCAGCCTGCTCTGCTTGGCTGCCTTCCACCTATTCCTTGTGGGTGCTCCAGGCCATGGGTGAGCAGGGGAAGCTCCTCCCTTGGGAGCCCCTCTGTGAGGCTTGGCTGTCAGCTCTGGAGAAATCTGTGGATGGTTTGGATGTTTTCCCATCTAATGACCCCACCAAAAAATTCACTCTGCCTCTGGTGATACAGTAGTGTTTTATTCCTGTTGCACTCAACACCTGCACTGAGGGTGCTTCTCAGAAGATTATTTAGAGATGCTGAACCCACCACCTCCCTGGGATAATTGTTGACTTCCCACAGTGCTACAAATCAGAGTTTTTGGCCATGTTTTCAACAATCACATCAAACTATACTGCTTTGAGAAGCAGTCCAGTCATCTGGCTCCAGCTGCTCTGTTTGTTCCTGCTTCTTCCCCTTTCCTTTTGCTGGCACAAGTGTTTGTGGAGCCATGTGGGAAGGAGCTGGGGCTGGAATGAGCCATTTTCTCTGCTGAGCTCATGTGGGTTGATTCCCAGTGTGGATCACCCAACAGCTGTGGGGATGCTGGTGCCAGCAGGAGGAGGAGGGCAGCACACAGGGCTGGGTCACTGCTTTTTCTCTTGGCTTGCATCTCTTTCAAGTGTCTGAGACATCTTTTTAGCTCAAATTTTGAGCATTGGTTTCTGCGTTCTTGCTACTATTTTGCCCTTTGTCTGCTGCAACAAAAGGACCTTGAAGATCAGCCTGTTGTTTGTGAGTGTTTGCATGTTGCAGTTGGGGGTCACCTTTTAACCTGTATTTGAAGTTCAGCTACAGATCTGGGGACTAACAGAAACCAGAAGAGGTTTTGAAGCTTCCTGTTTTTCTTCTGTCTTGTATATGAGGGCATCACACCTTCAGGTCCCAGGTGAAGCTGCTTTGAAAGCTTTTAATGCTGGTGTTCAAATAGGAAGTAATTTTTTTATTATTTCCATCATGACCTTCATGTTTTTCTGAAAATCAAGAAAATCAGTTGCTCAAAGGGATATCAGGTCTCCTTTCTTGATCATGGAATTGGCTCATGTACATCCAGACTTCATTGGCAGATGTTTCCATTACCTGTACTTAAAACCCTCTGTTTCTGTATGCAGCTGAACCTTTTCCAAGTTCAGTGGGTCCCAGCTGAAGCTTTGCCCTCCTGCTGAGCCTCTACAAGGCTTTGTATGAAATACCAACCCGATGTAGCTTCCCATTTCCTGTCCAGGGGTCTGCCTGGCCTCTTTCAAACCAGTTTTGATTGGTGTTTCTCAGCTAATTCAATTAAGTGGTTGATGGTGAGATCCCCAGTGGGGATGGAGTAGGACAATTTCACCCAGGCAGGGGACAACACCTGTGGCCTGTATCTGATGTCTCACTTGTCCATCATGCTGAGCCATCACTGAATAGGCTGGTCCTACCCTCTCTGGCTTGAGCAGGGCTTATCTGAGATTGTCTGAACCTCTTCAGGATGCCAGATCAATAGGAAATAATTTATTGGGTTACTTTGTGCTGGTAAAACACCTTGTAGTGGCTCAGTGGAGTAAGGCAAGCTGCTCCCTGGGCAGCAGCATAGCTGGCAGATGGGTTTGCTTGCAAGCAGAAGCCTGAGCCCTGAGGAGCTGTTGCTGTGTGATTTGGTGCTGCAGCATCAGCCTGTACCAGCACTCAGGCAGAGAGCAGCGAGAGGGACCGTGGGGTGTGTGTGGGAACAGCAGTGCTGCCAGCTCCCTGCGGGGCAGGGCTCAAAGGGCAGTGTGTCTGCACAGATCTCTGCCAGCCTTGTGCTCAGAGCTGCCTGGACTGCTCAGGCACAGCTTCTGCTGTCTGCAAAGCCTTGCAGCATTTCCCAGCTCAGCTGCTGGTGTTGGGAAAGCAGGAGAGGACCCTGGGCGGTGCTGATGGCCTTGTTTGGTTTCTCAGGTATTTTCTTAGGGTGTGCAGTGGTGGTGGTCTCGGCCAAAGCTTGGGTGTTGCTGTGCCCTGAGCAGCTTTCCCAAGAGTGCAGGGCCACAGGCCTGTCCCACCTTCCCCGTCCCTGCCTGCCCCCAGCTCCTCCATCTGGCCTGTTTCAAAGGGCTGGCTCACGCCTGGTGTTTGGGATATTGTTTGTAACTCGCTGGGTCTGATCCATGCTGGATGGTTTTATTGGCAGCCACGAGACTGAAACCCAAGTGCTCCTCTTCTCCTTGGACTTCCTGCCTTTTCCCTGCTGTGCCAGCAGCGATCCTCCTGGAGAGGGAGGCACAGCCAGGAGCTGTCTGCTCTGGCTCGTCCTGTCTGGAGAACACTTTGAGGACCTCGGTTCCTTTGCTGTGTCCACCTGGGTTCCTGTGCCTCAGCCAGAATAGCTGCGTGCACAGACCCCTCCAGGTACATGGGGCTTGCCTGGGACTTTGTGTTGCAGGCACTGTGAATACAATTGTTGCAGTGATGGGGTTTGAAAAGTGGAGGAAAACAGCTGGAGGCTGAGCACAGAACGTGGTGATCGGATTGCAGTGGAATAACCCTGGTGTCTGTTACCTCCTGAGGGTGTCTGTAGGAACATGCACACACCACTGGAGAGGAGCAGTGGTGTTGGAAAAAGCAGATGCTGTTTGTTTGTGTGGTAGTGTTGAATTAAGCTGGGGTTTTGGTTTGGTTTGGTTTGGTTTTTGTTTGGAATGTTTCTTGCGGGGGGAAAAAGCCAGCTTTATTTTAAGTGGGAATGCTGGTAAAGTGGAGATTTTGGAAGAAAAGAAATTAATATGGGAATAGCTTCAGTTGTCTGTTTAAATGGAAAGATGGCCTTTCTTTGAAATGACAGTGTGAGCTTCTAAATGTATTTAGGATGCCTGTCAGTTTTAGGAACATGCTCAGGCTTCTGGACAAAGCTTTTCCTTTGCTCTTTGGGTCAGTAGATTTCACTAAGCAGCTTTGCTTGATCATGTGCCAACTTTGGTATTTAATGTGCTCTCTCCCTTCCTTAGCCTGACCCACAGCACAGTGGATTTGCCTTTCGTTCTGGTTCTGTGACCTTGCTCTGGCACAGACCTTTTGAAGATGAGTTTCCCAGACTATCTGGTATTGATATATTTTTTCTTTCGTTTGTTTATTTTAATTGAAATGGACTTTTAAAATAACTTTTATGCTGCTACCCGCTGATCAGTTAGAAGAAGCTGGATTTGCAAATACCCCTCATTTAGCCTTGTGTTTGCATATTCCTGAGCTTTGTGGTGCTGGTGGAACAGAGTCCAAACTCAGCGAGTACAGGCAAGAGGTCTGAAACAGCCCCTGAACACGGGCTGAGCTTCTGGATGTGGGTGTGGGAAGAGGGGGTGGTAGGAAGAGCATGGAAGAGATCTGTAGAGTCAGGACTTGCATGGAGAAGGAGGATAGGGAAAAGCTGATCACTCTTCTAGTCCAAGAACTACAAAGTGAACCCAGCAGGTTTGCAGGCGAGCTGGAGCAGGCTTGTCACACAGCACGTGCTTCAGCTCTGGAGCTTTGTCACGTGCAGTTAGGAATATTAGAAGTTTGCTTGGATTAAAAAATGATCTGGATAAATTCTGGAATAATAACCATTGGATGGATATAGAGATGTATACAGAACTGTTACATGCAAAGACATTTCTGGCACAAGAAGCCTGTGAGTTACTCATAGCATGTGCCATGGCTCTGTCCTGGGAGATGGGACTGGGAGTGATCCTGTGCTCCTGCCCCGTGCCAGGCATCCTCAGCTGGAAATGAGATAGTGGCTTTAGAGGGACCCTGAGCCTGACCTTGCGTGGCTGTGCTGTGTGTGTTCCCATCCTGCTGCTGTTGGTGGCCTCTTGACAGTACTGAGAAGTTGGAATTGATGGTTTGGGACCATTCAAGTAAAATATGTATCAATGCAGTCAACTTTGAAACAAAGCCCACTGGTCTGATGAAATACATAAACACTGGACCCTGAAACATTGACCCCTAAAAGTAACCAAGGGGTCAGTGTGAAACTCAGCAAATGCTTTCACTGCAGTGTTGAGACAGAAATTAGCAGCACTTGGAGTGAGGGCCAGGTGTAATATGGGGTGCTACCTGCTGTGCAGAGGCTGTTGGAGCGTGTTGCTGTACAGCTGTGCACACAGCTGTGCACTGATGCTCATCTGGTCTATATATCCATATATTCAGCTGGATCCACATTCAGGCTCCCTGTTAACCCCGTGGAGACCTGTCTCTCATGACAATACCCCAGGCCTTTTTGTGCCTGACCTGTGCTGTGGCTGATGATTCATACAGAATTCACAGTGCTTGCCCTGGCAGAGCCTGATCCAGTCTTAGGTGTTTTCAGGGTTTATTTTTGGCCACTCCAAATGCACACAGGGAGTTGGGAATGCTGAACAACTCTGCCTTCACTGCACTCTTTTATTGGGAAGTGAACCTGTTAGTGAGTTAAGAAGGTTGAATTGGTAGAGGGATTTGCTCCTATGTCCTCTGTTTACAGCCACCCTGGAAACTCCTCACCTGGGGATTAAATACTGAATGCATTTAGACAATTATTATATATGCATTTTAATGCTTTGCTACTTAAAGAACTCTTTAACTGCTGAAGTGGAGAGAAAGCAGAGCAGTCCATTGCTCTGTCAGAATGTGAATTTGATCTTGAGATCTTCACCTTACATAATGTACAAAGTTGAGTCAACTTTGGGTGTAATTGTAAGGCCACAGGCTTGACCTCTGTGTGTGCCCTGTCCTCTTTGGCAGGTGTGTACACCCTGCAGATCTCATGTGCAGTCTGCAAGGGTGGCAAGGAAGCAAGTCAAGATACATGGACATCACTGTCTGTGGCAATTTAGGAGGGGAAACTCAAACCAGATTTAATCGGAAGTCTTTCACAGGGTTTCACATTGTTGCAGCAACTTTCGGGCAATACAGGCGTGATTCATCCTCTGCCTTCCTGGCTTGGCCTCACTGATTGATAAAGCTGCAAATCTTACATGTTTGTATTCTTTACACCACAGCTCCTGCTCACAAAGGCAGCTCTGTAGGTAGACAGGAAGGATGTTGAGAGATGTTGGCTCAGTGGTGAGATGCTGAAAAAACCAGAGTTGCTACTTCAGAGGCTCTGAATTTGCCCTTGAAGGCACAGGAAGGAGGCTCTTGAGTAGTGTGAAATAGATTGCGTTTGGTCGTGCCAGAGTGATGGCTCTGTCTCTCTTGGCTGATCTCTGATTAGGGCACCTCTTGGAGATGTTTGTGATCCTCGGGGGTAAATGCTGAAGCTGGAGTATTTCAGGTATGAGAAATCTGCTTTGCTTTCTGACCTCACCATGAAGACAAATTTGCAAGACCTTTTCCAGTAAATCATGTCTCACAGCAAGTTTACTCATACCAAGCACAGGCAGGAGTTTCCCTAATACTCTCACTGTTCTTATCTTATAGGAAGTCAGAACAGTTGTATTTACCACCCCTGCAGCTCGGCGGGGAGGGAAGGAAGGGTTTGTGTCCCTCTCATGCAGAGCGCTACATCTGTGCAACAGGACTGTGCTGCATGTATGGAGGGCATGTCTGTACAGGCTAGATCATGAATTCCCAGACTTTTGGGGGCCTGTGGTATTTGCTGAAACCCAACCTTCATCCACCTACAGCCGAGTCCTCCCTTTCTGTCGTTCTGGCTCAGCTCAGCACAGCGCTCCTGGCAGCCGGCCCAGCTCGCGCGACTGAACCAGCAGCTGGCCTTCAGCTCCTTTTAGATGAGATTCTCTTCTAACCCAATCCAGATCATCCCCCACTCCCATTTGTTGACCTATTTCCCACCCACCTGCCCCCCTGCCGTGTATCTTTTGCAGTGGTGTGTGCGGTTCCCTTTCCAGAGCAGCTGTGGGAATGCGGTGGGAATGCCCTGTGAGGCAGCGCACGTTTCGGAGAACCAGTGCCTAATTTAGGTTGGGAGGTACCTGTGCAGGTTGACTGGCTCAGCCACTGCGAGGCTGGGATAATTCAGGCAGCTCAGGGCCTTGTTCAGTTGTGTGCCAAGTGTCTCTGAGGGTGGAGATCCCTCTGCCTCTGGTCCTGGCCTAGGACTCGGCCTCTCTCAAGGAGGAATCCTTGTGTTAAACTCGCTCTGCATTTAAAATAAATGGGCTGTGTTAACACTGTAAGAGCACTAAGTTTTAATTCCAACAGAGTTTTTCTCCTACTCCCTGTCAAAGCATGAGTGCCTGCTGATTTAACTGGTTGCTTATTCCATCTGTTCACTGTGGTGAAGAGGCTGAGGCACTTGATTATTTTTGTCCCCTATGGCTAAGGGCCGTAGGCCAGGCTAGGGCCATGCAAGGAGAGAGCTGGGAGGGAATGGAATTTGTTGTCCCATTCTGCACACATGGCTTCCCACTGTTCACTTGAAGTCGTGTGTGTGATAGGAGAGGAAGAAATACAAACTTGTAGTGTAATTTAGGTTGGAAAGTATCTGTGGAGGTATCTGAGCTGATCTGCCTCCAGTAAAATCTGTTTTCTGAATTGTTTCTCTGAGCATGCACAATGAAGTGGGTGCTCTGCCAGCCTGAAAGGCTCCTGTGGTCCCAAACAGGACGGCAAAACTGCAGCAAGGGTGGGCAGGATGACAGCGAGTCACTCCGCTCACTGCGGTGTTTTGATTACACAGTGGTTTTTATTTAAATACCATGTCATTATTATTTATGTATGAAAACCACTCTTAGTTCAGGATTAGTGCCAGTTCTCTAATGCTCATGCTATACTGGTATTGCTCTGTGCACTGTGTTGTGTTTTTAGAAAGTCACTACATTTAAAAGAGATTAGGAACAGTGATGAGAAGTGGCCACTTCTTAATTGCTAAGTGGTAGGTGGGTTGGAAAGTGTGGTGTTTGGCTTTGGGTGGGCAAAAAAGGGTGTCTGTGAGTCACAAGCTGGTTTCAGAGGGAGGTCAGTGGCTTTTGATACTGCAGTTACTTAGCTGGTTGGTCTGGATCCAGATCTCATTAAGATTTAATTCATGGCTTGTTCTTAAGGAATCTGGATCTCACAGTAGTCTCAGCAAAAATCTTAGTAGGGGCCAACTCAAGCTTGTGACTGCAGTCTCTGTATCTGGCTGGAGGTTCTGTGTCCTCGGAGTGCCAGGTGCTGAAGGACCAGTGTGGGCACAAGCTGTGACCCTGAGCCCTCATGGGGCACTTTGGGAATTCTTCCCACCTGGGCTTTGGGGCCCATCAGCCCCAGCTGGGAGGAGAACTCTGCTCACCCTGCCAGCATGGGCTGTGAGGGATGAGCCAGGCTCCCTCCTGACTCTGGTGTCTCCCTGTCCTAGGCCTGAGGAGCAGCGTGGGACGATGTCGGAGGTGCGACACGACAGCACCAGCAGTTTACAGCGGAAGAAGCCACCATGGTTAAAACTGGACATCCCGGTGCCGGCGCCCGTGCCCGTGCCAGAAGAGCCCATCCAGCCTGTGCAGGTACAGGGGCTGGCGAGGAGGGAGGGTCTGAGGAGCTGGGGAGGGATGAGCTGGCAGCATCCCTGTGCCTGGGGTTCCCATCAGTCCTGGCTGAGGGAAAGGCAGTGTGTGGTGGCGGGTCATGAGGCCACATAAGAAGGGGCAGAGCCTTTGAGTAAATTTATGAGCAGTAATTAACTCCCCTTGAAGGGGATGTGGGAGGGATGAGGGTGGGTGGCTGATGTGCTCACATCAGTGGACGTGACTGTTTGGACGTGGGCATTGTGAAAAGTGTCTTGGCTGGGATATGAGAGTGAGGTATTCAAACAAGCATTTCTTAAGGGGATTAGAGGGCTGAAGGTCTCCCAGACAAGTATGAGGGCCTGGAAGTGCTGGAGCTTGTGCTGAAATGAGCAGGGTATGAATTTGACTTATGAATAGCCAAGATAATGACAGACTTTCATCAGTAACAGCAAAGCAGTTACTGGCAACACAGAGCTGTTAGCAGCATGAAGAACATAAGAGGACCATGTGGGATGAGAAATACATAACATTGAGGAGTGCTGAAGTAGAGATGAGGTGATAGGTTAATAGGAGCTGTGCAAAGCGTGAGAGTAAAACATCCTTATTGGTGCTGGGAATAGGAAGAGTATCAGGAATACCTGCTACAGGGTATTCAAAACTGCTGTAGGGGTGAGACCTGCGTATGAATGCTGGCTGCTTGTGTGGCCTTGCTGCAGGGACAGACACTTTGTGCACTAAAGGCAGAGCCAGAGCTGCTGCCCAGCTCCATGGGCGTGTACAGGGCCTGGGCTCAGTCACTTATGTGAAAAAAAGTTTAGTCATTAGAGAAATGGAGGGTTATCCAGCTTCCCTGGAGTGGGCTGAGGACAAGCTTGTCTTAAGAGGGAACTTCTAATGGACTTGGAACCGCAAGAACTGTCCTCTTCAGCATTCTGTGATCCAGGGAGTCAAATGCACTTCACTTACGTGACAGCTCCTGGCAGATAAATCTTGGTTCTGGCCTTCCTTTGGAAGGAAAGAGTTTGGGGGTCAGTCTGTAGGGATTAGAAGTGGAGTTCAGGATTTTACCAGTGCAGGTTGAAACCTTCTGAATCAATTATTTAAGGCTTTGATGGATCTTCCCTTATCTGGAATCTCTAGATCCAGCTGGGCACCTGGGGAGACACTCTCTGCCTGATGGAAGCTGCTGGAGTTGATATTCTCTGGGATCTCAGGTGCTCAGCCCAGGCTGTCAGAATAAGTGCATTGTGTGCTCCTCTGACTTACAGCCTGAGAATCTGTGCACTGCTTTTACATAAAATGTACCAAAACTGTTAATGTAAGTGGAAATCATTAGCTTTCTGGGCTAGAGAGGCTGAAGTAGTCTTGAGGCAGAGATGGTGCCTGACCAGAGGATCGATCAGAGCTTCACTTGCCAGAGGGGCAGTCTGCTCAGCCTGGCCTGTACAAGTGGGAGATGGTGTCTCTGCTGAGCTGATAGAGATGTAATCCAGAGCAGCCCTGGGGAGCTGGTTGTATGAGCTGAGAACAGCCTGGTGACCTTTCACCTTGTGTCACATTTGGTAGGTGACATTTATCCAAGACATACCAGTGTGCCCAGGCAATCAGGTTACGAACAAAGCCTTTCCCAACCTGCTTAGGCTGCAGCAGGCATCAACTACAGACCCACCCACAGCGCTCACAGGCTTTTAGTGCAGGTCCAGAGCCACTTAAGAAGCAAATCCCACTGACTGTGCTTCTCTTGACCTTGTGGAGTGGTCTAGGAGAGTGTGATCTGGGTAGACAGCAGCCAGGAGGATGTGTTGCAGGAGCTCATGCAGTACACGTGGAATCGCTGTCATCCTCACTCCCAGAACTCTGACTCCCTCCTGCTTCCCTCGGCAGCCGACGCGGCGCCAGGCGTTCCTGCGGAGCGTGAGCATGCCGGCCGACAACAGCCGCGTGCCGTCACTGCCCCACGACCCCGCCAGGAGACCGGTGCTACAGCGACAGACCTCAATCACACAGACCATCAAGAGGTGAGGCACGGAGCTCCTGGAGCCTGCTGTGGTGCATTCTGCCGTCCTGGAGCTGTGGATCTGTGATTTCTCTGCTCATCCCTTGGCAGCAGGGTTGGGTTGACTCCCTCATTACCTCGTGAGGCTGTGGAAGGGTGGCTGCAGGTTGGCCCCGATACAGAAGCCCAGTGGTGTAGTCTGTCTGTAGTATGTGAGAATAAAGTCCTGGGAGGAGGATGCTGGTGACCAGGACACTGAATGGTGTTTGCTGCTTACAGACAAATTTTGGCTGCCCCCACGCCCCATGGGGGGGCTGTAGCAGGATGTGTCAGGCCCTGATGTTTAGCTGTGTCTTAGATGGGGTGTGCTGGGTGTGCTTGGTGCAGTGTCTGGGAGCTGATGGCTGCCACTGGAGCAGTGCAGGGCTCTCAGCAGCTTGGCTCCTAGCACAGGCTCATTGGCAGGTCCTTGAGATGGCTCCAAGGGGTGGTGGAGAGCAGGGAGAGGCTGCTCTGGTGCTGTGTCCCACTCGACTCTCTTGAGACACGGCCACACAGAGCTGGATGCTCATCCCTCACCATGGCAAAGGCTTATCCCAGTTTGCCTGGAGGGAGTGGCTCTCCCAGCTTCTCTCCTGAGATGACTCAATTCCATCTCTGGCAGCGTGTCAGGCCTGCCTGGATCCCAGGAGCATCCCTGGAGCTCCATGGGTCAGGGGCACTTTCAGCCAGCCAGGCTTCGCCCCCTCAAAAAGGAGCAGCTTTCCAGCTCTGGGAGATCTCCCACACACTGTTTTCCTTTGCCTCAGATGTTCCTCAGCTGCCTTGGTGGTGAAGCTCTCCTGCATCAGCCCACTCTGATCCTGCTTCTTGTGAGGTTGGGAGGGCTGAGCCTGTGAAGCAGCGTCTGCTCTTTTCAGGGCATTGGGCAGCCTCTGGGCCTGCTGAGGCTGTCCTTGTACACCTACACTGTCTCTTCACTTGCCTCCTTCCCCTTGTCGTGTTCCTTGCCAGAACAATTAGGCAAGAGCATGTCAAGGATGAGGGGATATCCTGGGAGGGTGCTATGGAAGCCCTGACAAGAAGCATGAGGTAGAAAGGCCAGTCCTCATAACATGCAGTTTGTATGTCAGGGAGTGAGGAACTGTGAACTACTTTGGTGCTGGTGTGACAAATTTACTTTGGGAAGGACTTTACAAGGAGCAGAAGTGCAGGAGATGCATTACACAACACTAGCAATAAAAGCATGAAATGAGTGGATCAGAAACAAGGCCAGGGAACTGGAGAGTACCAAGGCCTACACCCCTGTTTTCCATTTAGCAGAGTTAGGGATGCAGTAGAGAATGCAGACCATACATCCCTAAATTGTGTCTTGGGATTTGTTCTGTGATTCCAGGAAGGCTGACTGCCAAGTTTTCTGCTTAGCACAGCCCTCAGAATGCACAGAATGTGAAACTGCCGCAGGACTCCATACCATCTTCCCTGGAGGACACAGATCAAGTGTGAACATAAAGTCAAGCCTGTGTAGTCCAGAACAAGGCATATGGGAGTGATTCATATGAAAGCATCTGACACCATTTCCAGTCTCCCAGGGTGTCTGAGATGTCCATGCAAGGCAGCAGATGTGGCACAGATAGACCTGTGCACTAGGCAAGATCCTGTCAGGGCACCAGTCACCTGTCCCTAAGCAGATCATATCTCGGCCTGCTGACACCTCCGTGGTTTCACATTGGTGTCCAAAGCTGTGGAATCTGTAGCTGAGTGTCTGGGCTGAAGAAGGCAGGTCTTAGAGGGGGAGCTGAGGGGGATGCCAGTACTCCTGGTCGCGTCAAGAGCAATGTGAGACACTCATCACAGGTGCACCAAGAGGATTCAGCAGCCTCCTGGGTTCAAAGATGCTGCTGTGTGGCTTGAGCTTGGTTGTTTCTCTTAGGTCGTGCTCTCAGCTGGAGGCCACTGTCACATGCAGTGAGGCACACCTGCTGCCCGTGGGGCTATGGAAGGAGGTGCAGTGGCTGCTCCTCTCCACGGCCCTGGAGGTTCCTTCCCCTCAGCTCTCTTTTCTTTGCAGCAGGCAGGTTCGGTTTCAGAGGAGTCAGACCCTGCCCGCTCGTGGGCACCGGGGGGGCAGGAGCTCCCTGAGAAAGCGGCAGTCCCTGCCCCGATCGTTTTTCAGGTACTGGTAGCACCGAGTGTGAAACCCACCCCTGCATGTGTGTGCCAGGGCTGTTGTGAACTGCACAGAGTCTGGCTGTTGCTGAGATCACATTGCCTTCCCAGGACTGTCCAAGAGGCCTACAGACAGGCAGAGTGAGAAAGTTCATGTGTGCCTCTAACAAAAAACAATTGTCACTCCTACTAAATGTGTAGGCAGCTGTCAATAAGTAGCATGGACTAACAAGCTGTCCACCCGCCAGCCTCACTCCCTCCTGCCTTTCCTAACAAGCTGTCAACCTCCTGGTGTTCACCATGGCTGGAATAATATCTCCCCAGGGCAGCTTTAGCCCAGCCTGCCTTTGCTGGCAGCAGTGCAGCATATGTTGGCCCCAAAGCCTTCTTGGGGCAGGAGGGGAAGGAGAGGAAGCAGCAGCAAACAGACACTGTTGTGTTGGTCCAGAGGGGCTCAGAGCTGCTGAATGGAATACAGCATCCACTCTTTCCCTGTTGACATCATGGCTTTTTCTAATGCAAATGTGAATGTCTTCTTTTTGAGGTGGAGGTCTTTGTTTACTTAGCACCAAGGAGATGAGCCACTCCAGGATTCCAGGGCACAATGGCCAATCACCCCAAATCTGGAGCGCAGGAAACTCTTAAACCAGGCAGACAGTGTGACTTTGTGACATGCCTTGACTGGACCTAGTGCCCTGTACTCCTGTCCTACCATCCTCACTGCCCTTGGCCAGCTGCCACTCTGGCACTGTGACTGCCTTTGGGGCTGTTTGTGTTTGGCCTTGGGCTTTCGGGGCTGCTTGGCCGCTCTTTGTGACAGAAGAGTGACAGCAGGCTCTGATGTTGGTTGTTACAGTGCCCTGGGGACTCTGTAGGATGTGATGGAGTTTCCCAGCTGAGCAGAGACATTCAGCATCTTCCCAGGGTGCTCCAGATGCCCTAAAGTCTTTAGTGGACTATTTTGGCTGTGGTCAGGGAGTGGGACAGCTCTTCACCCCAGCCCTGGCCCAGCAGTGGTCTCTGGCAGTTCCGGAGTGTTCCTCACTGTGCCAACAGCTGTGGTGGTGCTTGTCCTTCCAGACTGGTGGCAGCACAGTTTTGGAGAGCTCTGAGGCTGCTGGTGTTGCCATTCCTCAGCAGGCTCATAGGGGCCCAAATGACCCTCAGCCCCTCTCCCTTTGAGGCCCTGTGTATGGGCTTGTCACCCAAGGTCACCTTGCCATTGAAGTGCTGGTTACAGTGCTGTGTGGGGAGCCCTCTGAGCTGGCAGGCTGTTCTGTGGTGTGTGTTGTGCCAGAGCAGATGGCAACTTGACCTCTGTGCTATGGGCTTGGTGAGTCTGTCAGGGCAGGGGCTGGCCCTGGGCCTTTCCTCTGGATGGAGAGGAAGATTGCTTCAAGGAGATGTGGGTCTGTGGGAGCAGAGAGGTGCCCCAAGGTTTTCACAGAGCCCATCTCCAAAGGCTGGCACGTTGACTTGCTGGTGGCATTTGGGTCAGTGAGGTCAGGTGAATTCCAGCAATGGCCCACATGACCTCTGAAGGGTCTGTCCTGTATCGCTGGCAGAACTGGGAGGGCTGAGGGAAATGCACGGTGGTTGCATATGGAAGGTTTTAGGCAGCAAGGCCATGGATTTCAAACATGGATTTGCCACCTTTTGACATGGTGGCAGAGCACCTTCACCTGTTGGTTGATGGGGTTTTTGCTTGAAATGGTGCAAAACCACAGGGCTAGTTTCCTGTCTCCAGCAGACTGTCTCGGTTCCCCTGTGTGACCTAATTCTAGATTTATCCCAGCCTTTACTCCAGTGTGTATTTTAATGCTCCCCTTGTGATCTGTGAGATCTTGCTTCTCAGCAGCTGGAGATCCTGCCCCTGAGCAGGGGGGCTGAGGCCAGGGGTTTGGGTTTGGCTTGGAAAGACTTTCAGGTTTCAACACCTGGATCAGTCAGCTGTAGGCTGAGACAGATTGTCATCTCCTGAGGATGGATTTGCCATGGTGGGAAATGCTTGGCAGGGCTGCCATGACCCCTGTAAGTTTAGGGTACCAGCTGTCCTGCAGGATTTGAAATAGGCTTTTAGTCTGGCTTATCCTGATCCCTCCCTGCCTTCCTTGGGATTTTGCTTCTGATCCACTGCTCTTCTGTGGCAGCAGCCACTTGGCAGCAAACCTGCCTTGTGGCTCCAGCCTTGTGCTCCTGCTTCTGCAGCCAGCAGCTTAGAACTGTGTGTGTCTGCCTTTGCAGAGACCAGAACTGCAGCAAGCTTTGCTGTTAATGCTACCCTTGAGGAGGTTAAAAATCCTGCAGCGTGAGATGGAGAAGTTAGGGAGATTCTGGGAGTGTGTTCTGGGAGTGTGGAGGGGAGTCTGGGAGAGAAGAGTGATTTCTGGTGGCTTTTGGGAGAAGTTACAGAGCTGTGAAACAGTACAGTCTCACAATGGGGACCTAGAGCTGGCCTGAAGATGGTAAGTGTTTGCAATAGATGGTTTCTAAAGTAAAAAAAAACATCTTTCAGAAAGTTATTTTCTGAATTTCTGTACCATTTATTTTCCTTTATTTTTAGAAAAACTCAGAACAAACTGTCCTTTACCCACAGTGAACATCTCCTGTCATTTTTCTTCTGTCTTAAGAGAGACAATGCTGTTGATAGTCAAACATTTCTGGCCAGCATCTGTCAGGTTGCTAAAACCAGCTGAGCACAAGCTGCAAGATGCTCCTGGGAAAGCGTTCTATCTTTGAATTGGGGCGGGCTGGAAGTGACCACCAAGGCTTTGTCTTTTCACGTGCACAATCCAAGCAAACATCCTTCTTCTTAGCACTTGTCTGCTGGCATCTTTCAGAGGCACGGCAGACTGGTTTGGGGTGAGCAAAGACAGCGATGCCACTCAGAAATGGCAGAGGAAGAGCCTCCGCCACTGCAGCCTGCGCTACGGGAAGCTCAAGCCTCAGGTCATCCGGGAGATGGACTTGCCCAGTCAGGACAATATTTCTCTGACAAGCACAGAGACCCCTCCTCCCCTCTACGTGGGACCCTGCCAGCTGGGCATGCAGAAGGTGGGTAAGCTGGGACAGAGGCAAGGCCATCGCTGGGTTCCCTGCTCGGTGTGTTCAGCACACTGGCAGCTGTGACCTGTCTGCGGGCTGAGCTCTGCCTCCACACGTCTGGGCTGTGTGCTCAGACACTTCTCACGTCCCAGGTATGGTTTGGCAGCTCTCTCTCTCTCTCTCTCTCCCCAGCAGCCTCTCTCAGGTCTCGTTGGCTGAGATCCCTCAGCTGTGCCGGTGGCCTGAAGCCCTGCTTGTCATGCTGTGACTGTGGTGATCAGGGCTGTGCAGGTGTCCAGGAGCTCTCAGCTCAGCCTTTCTGCTGCCATTTTGCAAGGACAGAATTGTGTTGTAGCCTGAGTAGCCCCTATGTTGGGCCCAAATGTACAATAGCAGGGCTGGAATCACTGGGGACATTTGTCCTGCCCCAAGCAGAATGCAGGCTTGTGGCACAGCTGCTGTCCCCAGAGAAACCTGGTTATGTTTTAGGACTTGGAGAAGTGTCTCTTGCATCAGTGGTGCTACAGCTCTGCTCATGGGTCCTCAGAAGTGGTTTTGAGTGCCTGCAAAAGGCACCTGGGTTTGGTGCTACCTTCTGCTCGTTTCCTTTAAGTGTGACCCAAGGGGGCAGGGCCCAGATGAGCACATCCAGGGGCCAGAACTAACCACAATATCCAGCCCTTCCCACTGCTCCACTCAGCAACAGTAATTGGTGTGGTTGATGACTGTGCTTTGGTGAGCACCACTGGGTGAGTGAAAACAATTCCTTCCAAAGCAGGTCAGTCTGTTACCAGCAGCCTTGTGGCATCACTAAAGCACAGGAGAATGTAGTGCATTTTTCAATCACATTTCACCTTGTTGTCCTCTTTTCTGTTGAATGTCTTACACCTAATCTTTGGTGACAGGAGACTTAGAAATATTCCTGAGCTCTATGTGGGCTACATTAAATCAGAACATGGTGTCAGTAGGTGTGAGCTCATTAAGCTTTGTGTTGAGTGTGCAACTGTGGATTAAAAAACTCGTAAAACCTTGGGATAAAGCACAGAGGTCTTATGGAAACCACAGCTGTGATGATGTAAGGACAGAGGCAAGGTTTGTAGCTGAAGGCAATATTTTCATTACGTTGATTTGTATGTTTGGAGTAAGTGAGAGCGCTGGCCTGAGGAGTCCCAAGGAAGGGCTTGCAGCTCCTGGAAGCTTGCCTGCTTTATCCAGCTGTTAAACTTAATTAATGGAAACAGATGTAAATATACAGTAAAGTTTCAACAGGATAACAGGAAACTGCTTAAGTCCTGGGCTGTCCAGTATCAGGAAGGAAACTAGCTGAAGAAAGAACATTTCTGTTTTCAGGGATTTCTCAGACTCCTATTTAGACAGCACATACTCTGACTGTTGAGCTCATTGGCATGGCAGACAATGAAACCAAGAACTTAGGAAGGGCTGGAGGAGGTTTGGAGTCTTATGTGAGATACTGGAACAGACTGGTTGACAATAGTCAATCCTAACAAAGGAGAAAAAAACCCAATAGGCTCTTCCTTATCTCCCTATTGTAGAATTGCTCGTCGGTCCCTCCAGCCTGCTTCTTGGTCAATCCCGGGAGCCAGGCCCTGGAAGAGAGGGGAGGTTTTGGGAAGGGTTTGGGGGTATGGACTGACAGGCTGCTCCTCTTGGCAGATCATCGACCCCCTGGCCCGGGGGCGGGCGTTCCGGATGGCGGAGGACACGGACGGCTGCAGCATGCCCCACACACCCATCACACCGGGGGCCACGTCCCTCTGCTCCTTCACCAGCTCCCGCTCGGGCTTCAACCGGCTCCCGCGGCGCCGCAAGCGCGAGTCCGTGGCCAAAATGAGCTTCCGAGCGGCCGCCGCGCTGGTGAAGGTACCGCCTGCAGAGAGCAGTGCTCCCTGCCCTGGGAGATGGGTGCAGGGGAAGGAGCTGCTCAGCAGAGAGGATGGGGATAGCTGTGGTGGAGGGCAGGAAATGAAGTCACCTCCTCTTGTGTTTCAGCCATGTGTACAGGAGGCAAGAAAGCAGGGAGGGTGGTTCAGGTTAGGTACGGGTGTTGCTTTTTCTTTATTGGCCTGGGGACTTTGATTCCCACAGCCAGCAGCCTCAGAGCCTTCTAGCAGGCCCAGTTCAGCCTGTCTGGAGCTTTGGGTGGTCCATCTGCACCTGGTAAGCAGCCATGGAAGAGCAGAAATACCTGAGGCTCTTGCTATACAAGTCTCTTCATCCTGCCTTGTGCCTGGGCTCAGAGGTGTTTTTGCTGTGTCCAGCAGCAGCCATCACTGTGGTTTGGTCAGACACATTGTACAGTAAGTGGTAGAGGAGCACATGGCAAGCCTGGAGGTGGGTGTGTGGGTTGAGAAGGGTGACAGCTGTGAGCCTCACCTGAAAGGCGTCACACGTCACGTCTGCTGTGCTCCATCCACAAGCATGAGCCAAGCTCAGCTCTTGGGCTCATGTGCACTGGCTGGGGTGGGTTTGTGAGCTGGGGGCTCAGGTTTCTGGGTTCTCCATGCCCCTGTCCCTGGCTGCAGGGCCGCTCTGTGAAGGACAGCACCCTGAGGAGGGCCCAGCGGCGCAGCTTCACCCCTGCCAGCTTCCTGGAGGAGGACACGGTGGATTTCCCAGATGAGCTCGACACTTCCTTCTTCGCTCGGGTGAGGGGCAGGTCTGGCATGGGGCTGGCCCAGAGGCAGAGCAGGACTCTGCTTCTGGCAGGACTGTGTGTTGTAAGAGCAGCACTGCTTTCTGCCAGGGCTGCTGTCTCAAATGGGATGTTGGCTTCTTCTGATGGGACTGCTGTCTCTCTGCCCAGGAAGGAGTCCTTCACGAGGAGCTCTCCACTTACCCGGATGAAGTGTTTGAGTCACCATCGGAAGCTGCAATCAAAGATGCTGAGGTGAAACCTCCAGATCAGACAGATCTCACAGGAGGTGCCTTGGACAAAAATGAGCTTGAAAGAAGCCACTTACTACTGTGAGTATCTTCATGGTAGCTGTCAAAGCCTAACATGGGGTAGCCAACCCATTTGGAGTGGGGCCTCCTGCATGGAGGAAGCCAAGATCTGAGTGCTGAGGGTGCTTGGTGCAGAGCTCAGAGCAGTGCAATGATGGGTTTTCTTTAAATCCAGCTGAAACCTCCTGTCACAGCTACCCATGTGTGTGAAAGGTGACTCTGAGGCCACTTCTGCAGTCACTCCAGCAGCTTACAGCCTCATACTAACGTGTTTCAGAGATTGTATCATGCCTTGAGGAAGCAAAAGACACTTCAGATCAGCTGTGAGGATGCTGAGGGCCCGGCCTTTGGCTATGGAGAGCATGGCAAAGTGAGAAAGCTTTGTTGCCATTGCCACAGTCACCAGTAAATGTTGTCATGCTCCAAGGAGCGGTGAAGCATTGCAGAGTGTCAAGCTGGGCTGCATTCCTCTCTTGAAATGAGAGAAAGGTGTGGCACTGATGCTGAGAGACCTACAAATATGTGGGTGGTGCTGTACTGTATGCCTGGATTTTTTCCACCTGAGTAACTGGTACTGAGTAATTGCTCTGTGTTGCTTCCGAGTCAGCTCACCCCGGCAGAGAGCTCTGCTGGGTGTGAACATGGAGCAGACAGGGAGGTCCTTGTTGTGGTTCTGCTGCTCTCAGCCCGTCTTGCTGTGCTGGCACTTTCCCTTCAAGTGTTTCCAAGAACTTGACTCAGTTTAACATAAGGGGAAGCACAAATGGTGGGAGTTTGTTGTCACTCCTCTGAGATGG
This sequence comes from Parus major, assembly GCF_001522545.3. Classification (NCBI taxonomy): domain Eukaryota; kingdom Metazoa; phylum Chordata; class Aves; order Passeriformes; family Paridae; genus Parus; species Parus major. The sequence continues at coordinate 2,942,824 of NC_031783.1, forward strand.
TTTCAGTCTTCTTGGCTCCCTTTGAATCTCCTTAAATAGTTTTATTTATTGAGGAAAAGATTTTTTTTCACACTTCAGAGAGCTGTTATCAGTCGCAGCTGGGTGTCCTTTCACGTGGTGAGATGTTTGTTTGGGCATGGGGAGATTTCCAGCACTGGAAATACCAGGAAGCAGTGCATCCACCACAAAGAAACCCCTTGACCTCTTGGGCAAGGGCAGGCTGCAGTGGAAATATGCACCTTCTACTGGAGAAGGACTACCCAAGGGGAAGTTTGGATATTCAAATGCATCTCCTGCAAGGTGTAATGTGAAAAGAGCTGAAGCTTCCAGCAGTGTTTTGGCTACAGAGGTTCAGATTCTCCCTTATCCTGTTGCTTGCCCGTAGTTCAGAGCTGTCATGATCTCTCCAGATACTCTGGTCACCTTTCAGAAGAAAGATTGTTGGCTGTTTCCTCTCAGCACTTCTGACAAACAATGTCTTTGTGCAGAGTGGGATGTTTAGGAAGCCAGAGGAGGTACACTGGAGCAGAGCACATGTCCAGAGCATGCCTGCTGCTGTTCCAGGCAATGAGGATGGTGAAGTGGGAGATAGTTGGGTTTGTTTGGTCAGGTCTGAGTGCTGCAGATGTGATCTGCACCCTGCTGTCTAACAGCAAGGAAATACAAAACTATCTGGATGTGATGGAGACATAAAAAGTAGGTATTATTTACCAGTAACCTGTGCAATGTTCATCAGATCTATTTTGACAAAAGAGCCTTCTTTCAGCTCAGGATGCTTGGGATTTTTTTTGTGTCATTGAAGCCTGCTTTTTTATTTTAATCTGAAAAATGCACACATTGGTACAAATAAGGGAGGAATGGAAGAGAGATTGGGAGAGGTAGTTGGTACGGCATGTGACAGCACTGCTTTCTTGGTCTGGGAAGCTGCTTGGATTTGTCCAATTTGCCACTGTCATTTTGTCAGTTTGCCAATGTCATTGAAATGAGACATTGAAATGACATTTAAAGGTGGATATTTTCACTTAAAGGTGGGTGTTTCCACTGCTGGGCTAAACTCCACTTCCATTTCATAGCAGAGGGCACAGTAAGAGGATTGAAATAGGGGAGGAAATAGATGTGCCTGAGGCTGCAGAGGTGCCTGTTACAGCCTCCCTGTTTCAGCCTGAAACACTGGAAAGCCTCAAGAGCTCCTCAGTGGTGGAGCTTTGTTTGGCACAGCTGCCTCGTGCCACTTTCTGTGTGTGTGCTCTGCTTTCTGCCACTTCTGTGCTTTCATTTACCAGCTCTGTGTAATACAGCTGAAATACAGCTCCCACTTCAGGGCACCTTGTCTGCCCTCAGCTGCTGCCCAGAGGGGGTGGGACAGACAGAGGCTGTGCTGCCACCAAAGACCACGGGAAGGCTGGTCCCTACTGCTGTCCTGCTTTTGATTTCAGCCCCCTGGAGCGAGGCTGGAGGAAGCAGAAGGACGGGGGCCTGGCGCAGCCCAAGGTGCGCTTGCGGCAGGAGGTGGTGAGCGTGAGCCCCCAGAAGCGAGGCCAGCGCATCGCTGTCCCTGTGAGGAAGCTCTTTGCCAAGGAGAAGAGGCCCTATGGGCTGGGCATGGTGGGCAAGCTGACCAACAGGACCTACCGCAAGCGCATCGACAGCTACGTCAAGCGGCAGATCGAGGACATGGATGACCACAGGTGAGAGCTGCGCTCTCGGGATGTTCCCAGCACAGCTGCTGGCCCTGGGGGATTTGGGTCACTGTGTGCTGCTGAGCCTCCCCATCTCTGTCCCTTGGAGCCAGCAGTGTGTCTGTGCCACCGTGCACTGGGACCTCACCCAGCTCCTTGTGGTGTGTCTGTGTCTCTGCTGCCTGGGGGAACTGCAGGTCTCTGTGCCACCACCACTGTCCTGTGGTGAACAGCGGGGCTCAGCTATCCCTGATCATCCCCCTAGAGCCATTATTTCAGACACACAGCGCAGTTCAACATCAGGCTTTGGTGCTGTCATGGATGTTTTCGTGGGAAAGGGTGGTTGTCCAGGGTAATGGGGGAACCAGAGTAAACAGGTTCTGTTTTATGCAAGACCTTAGGTCATTGCTTCCTCCCCTGTGCACTCCTAGGTGATCCTGGCCATGTGCCCCAGATTTTGGTGAGGTTTCTGGGGGAAAACAGCAGCTTTTCCCCTCTCTAGTGTTAATAGATGTAATATGCCTGTGTTTCTGCCTCTGATCCTTTCCCCTTCCCTCCATCCAGGCCTTTCTTCACTTACTGGGTCACCTTTGTGCATTCACTCATCACCATCCTCGCTGTGTGCATCTACGGCATTGCCCCTGTGGGGTTCTCACAGCATGAAACTGTTGATTCAGTAAGTGAATCCCCCTGATGTGCCTGGAGTGTGATCGAGTTTCAGCCCTCAGCTGTTGTGTCACAGCTCTGTGCTCTGTGCCTCCTGGGCTGGCTGCTGGCTGTGCAGCCCTGGGGGGCTGCCTGGAGGATCTCTGGGAGCCCCCACACCTCCTCCTCTCCCTCCTGCAGCCACGTTGCTCCTGATATCAGGTTATATCTGACACACAGCACCATGGCTGTGCTGGCAGCACTTCCAAACAGCTTGTTCCCCTCCTGGTGGAGACCAGAAGGATGGTCAGGGTAGGGAAATACTTCAAACTTGAGCTAAGTTTTCACAACAGTTGCAGGATTTGGCTTCTGCCAGGAGCAGAACAGACTTGTGTGACTTTGGGAGCTGATCTTGAAGCTGTTTGTAGCCTTCCCACACCTTGTTAAAGGTTCCTGGGGTACAGATACTTCTACAGCCACGTCCCTGCTCCTTGCAGGAGATGTTCTGGGGTGCATCTCAGCTCCATATCTGATAGCTTCCAGAGCACTGCCACCAGCACCTGGACCTGCCCTGCCTATGGGTGCTGCCTGTGCTGCTCTGTGGAGCTTTGTGGCTCAGGCCACTCCAAGGGCTCCAGGCCCTGGGATTTCTTGAAAGTTGAAGTAGCCAGAGGGAGACATTTTAAATGAAACCTTAACATGAAGCTGCCCATATTGTGATGGGGCTTTACATGTGATCCTGCAAAAGACCAGTTGGAGAAAGCTGTGGGTCCTGTCATTGGCTGTGGGGATTTCTGTTCATTGTGGGGGCTGTTTTCAGCACTCCCTGATGCTTGCCCTGCTGACCCTGGGGGCTGGAGCTCACAGGGCTTTTGCTTTCTCTCCTTGTAGGTCTTGCGAAACAGAGGGGTTTATGAAAATGTCAAATATGTTCAGCAGGAAAACTTCTGGATCGGCCCCAGCTCAGTGAGTGCCACTGGTGGGAGTGTTAGTGGTGGATGGGGGTCTGTGTGCTGCAGCTGTGCCACCCCATGCAGCAGAGCCCTCTGCTGCTTGCAGCTCAGGGATCTGCTGTCACTGCCAGGGAGCAGCAGCGCTGCCACCCCCAACTGCCCTGCAGAATGGGGTGCCTGGAGGTTGGGATGGACCTTTCACGCTGTTCCTACAAAGACAAGCACGGGGTTAGAAAAAATGCAGAAGTTGTATGGTGTGTGACAGCTTTCCTGATGCCATTCTCCTGGGAAAGATGAAAATTAAGAGGAAACGTCACAAAGTTTTCTTTCCCAGCCACAGTGCTAGCCTTCCTGGGGCTATGGGCAAAGAAATCCCTGAACTTTTGTTCTGGACTTGTCTCCAAAGCAAATATGGAGAATGTGCATGCTGTGTGTTGGGCTTCATCATGCAGGACTTGTCCCTGGCCCTCGAGTCTGCAGTTCCCCCAGCCTGTTCTGCCCAGGCAATTGTTGCCAGTCCCTTGGCTGAGCTGAGTGTTTCCATCTCTGCCAGGAGGCCCTGATCCACCTGGGGGCCAAGTTCTCCCCGTGCATGAGGCAGGACCAGCAGGTGCACAGCTTCATCAGCGCCAAGCGGGAGAAGGAGAAGCACTCGGCGTGCTGCGTGCGCAATGACAAGTCAGGCTGCGTGCAGACCTCGGAGGAGGAGTGCTCAGTGAGTGCCATGGCCCTTTCCTGCCAGCCCTGCAGGCTCAGGGCCACTTCTGCTAATGCCTCTTTCTCTGGGCTTCATGGTGACACCTCTCCTCTCTCCTGCAGTCCACGCTGGCCGTGTGGGTGAAGTGGCCCCATCACCCCAGCACTCCGATGCTGGCAGGAAACAAGAGGCAGTTCGGCTCTGTTTGTCATCAGGACCCCAGGTAGGTCCTGCCTGGCCCAGCTGCCATCCTTGGGGGGACAGGGCTGCTGTAGAGTCAGTCCCAGGCCAGTGGATTGCTGGATGAGGCACCAGCTGCTCTGGAGGGCTGTGGGGCAGTGATGTCCCTACACTGCAGGGGAGGCTGATGCTGGGTGTGATCATATTTCTGCTCCCCCCTGGTCTCTGTTGTGGGCTGCTCACCTGAACAGCGACCTGTTGTGAGCTGTGGGTGTCTTCCTCAGCCCTCTCCCCCTCCTCACCAGCTCCCTGCTCCCTGTGGGGTGCAGCAGTCAGGAGCCTAGCACACCTCTGTCCAGGAGCCCAGCCAGCTGCTGGGTGCCCTGGCACAGGCACTGATGTAGAGCTGAAACCAGCTGAATGCCTGCCCGTGGGGTGTGCCCACCTGGAAAGGATCCAGTTTGTTGCTGGGCAGCTGTGTGCTTTCTGTGATCTCTGCTGGAAGGAGGCTGAGGCTGATCTGGCCTAAGGTGTCAGTGTCAGCACCCAGGGACACGGGGAGGTGTGGAATGGCAGCCTGGGCACAGGCAGAGCGTGGAGATCCTAGCTGGTGCTGGGGAAGGGTATTTCTGAGGCTGACCTGTGCTTTGTTGCCGCAGGGTGTGTGAGCAGCCAGCCTCGATGGAGCCGCACGAGTGGCCAGATGACATCACCAAGTGGCCGGTGAGCATGGCCAGAGGCACAGGGCCTGCAGGGCAGCTGCAGGGTGGCACTTGCATCCCCCTGTGCACAGCCCCAGCTGTGCTGGTGGGAGGGCAGAGCTTCTGCTGCTTGTCACAAACACCAGCTCAGGGCAGCTGTGCTCCGCCCAGCCAAGGCTCAAATGCCTCCAACAACAAAAGTTGTCCTGTGCCAGCTAAAGCCCCTGGATCCTGTCAGGGTAACAGGGAGATGGAAACCAGCTCAGCCTCAGGCTGCAGAGGAGGTGTCACCTGATGTTCAGGCAGCTGGAGCATCAGGCACTGTCCTGCTGTCAGAGGGAGCTGTGTCTGGGATCTGGCTTCTTCCCAAGGGCCTGTTTTGATTTTACCCAGCCAGCAAGCAAAGCTGTGGCTGTCTGACTGCAGCCTGTTGTTGTTTTCCAGATCTGCACAAAAAACAGTGCTGGGAATTACACCAACCACCTCCACATGGACTGTGTGATTACGGGCAGGCCCTGCTGCATTGGGACCAAGGGAAGGTAGTGAGTTTTACCTGTATGGAGGGGCTGGGTGTTGGGGTGAGACACGGGGCCTTTTCAGGTGGTAGACACAGCCATTTGGCCTCCTTGTCCTTTCCACACACAGCCCAGAGCCCTGCTGGGAAGGACTGGACAGAGAGCCATGACAGGTCTGGCAGATGGAGCAGGAGTTAACAGCCAGCCTGAGTCTGTGGCGCAGCAGGGAACCTCACTCCACTGCTCCTGCAGTATGGAGGGATTTGGGTACCAGTTTGGAGGGATTGAATAATTCTGCTGTGGAGTCCTGCACTTTTCCATAGGAATGGCCAGCTTGTTCCTGACAGGCTCTGTTGTCCCCAGCCTGCAGTTCCTGGGCACTCAAAGGAGATCCCGGGAAATGACGCACTCTGGGTTTGCAAAAGAGGAGAATGCTGGTTTTCTCATATAATCCCTGAGCTTGAGTAGTAACCCAGTGCTTGGGCTTGGCTGTCCCTGCTAGGGAGAAAAATGTATGGCTGCCCCAAGGAGCTTCTCTGTCCCTGAAAGTCATGACCAGGACACTCTTGACATGGCCCCCCCTTCCCCTGTGCCAGCTGCAGAGGCACAAGGCTCCCCCAGTCTGAGGCACAGCTTCCCCAGGCTCTGGTGCTTTTTCTCAGCTCTAAACAGCAGCTATAGGACCTGCCTTGGAGCCCTGGCATGCAGGTCTGTGGAGGCATTCCTGGAGGAGAGGGGTGTGTGGAGAGGCACTGGGCTCAAATGGGAATTGGTGCCTTTGCTGAGACACCACAGCATGTCAGGAGCAGCTGAAGGCATCAGTTCTCATGGATGGGATGAGGAAAGGAGAGTGGGAGGGCACAGGAATGATCCATTGTGCTTCCCATGTGTGACTTGTGCCTCCTGCAGGTGTGAAATAACCTCCCGCGAGTATTGTGAATTTATGCGGGGCTACTTCCATGAGGAGGCAACGCTCTGCTCTCAGGTAAGGGTGCAGCTGGGGGGTTGTATGGCTGCCCTCCTCCCTCCAGGTGCCCCCAGCAGCTTGACAGGATCTGGGGTTGCAGTGCTGCAGAGTAGGTGTGAGTTCTGTGTCCTGTCCCACCCTGAGCCTGGGGGAAGCTGCTGCTCCTGACTGGAGAGGCAGAGCTGGCTGCATGTGTCCTCCTTTGGGGGCCAGTTTGGGACTTGGGCTGGCAGCTGGTAAAGCCCAGCAAGGACCACTGAGAAAGCAGTGGGAGAAGAATCCACAGTCTGCTTCGTGGGTGAGCAGATGCCTCAGCTCTGGGTGCTGGGCTGAAAAATGAGGGCTTAAAGCTGCCACAGGGAAGGGATGGGGTCATAAAAATTTGTGTTGGAGACAAGGCTTGGGACTTGGTTCAACAGAGAAGTGAGAGGGGAGCCCCTCTTCCAGGGCTACCTGCAGCATGCCCTGGGCTTGGAAAAGAGCCCCTCAACACCCACTTCTGCCCTAGGTGCACTGCATGGATGATGTCTGTGGGCTCCTTCCTTTCCTAAATCCAGAAGTCCCTGACCAGTTCTACCGCCTCTGGCTCTCGCTTTTCCTCCATGCTGGGTAAGCAGGGGTGGACAACTTCCACTGCTGGGCTGGGGGCACCCTCAGCCCCGGGATTGCTGTGAGGGTTGTGGCTGTCCCTTGTGGGGGACACAGGGATGCTGAGCTCTCTGGCAAGGTTTGCCATCCCGTGTTTGTTGGGAGGGATTAGCCACATGGGGAAGGCCAGAGCAGGAACTCTCAGCAAGGCTGGGGACAGAACACGAGCACAGGGGTGACTTCAGTGGCTGCTGCTTCAGCTCCTGTACTCTGCACTTGGCAGGATCCTGCACTGTCTGGTTTCAGTCTGTTTCCAAATGACGATCCTGCGGGACCTAGAGAAGCTGGCAGGATGGCACCGCATCTCTATCATCTACCTTCTCAGTGGCATCACTGGGAACCTTGCCAGTGCAATATTTCTACCCTACAGAGCAGAGGTGGGTCTCCTGCAGCCCAGGGTCCTGGTAACTTGCCCTGAGCACAACCCTTCTCTACATTTCTGTGCCTCTGGGTGAGGCAGAGCCAGCAGAGCTGGGCTCACCACTGCAGCCTTGGCACTTGTAGCTCCACGGCACCACACTGTCATTAACTCCTGAGCAGCAACACCCCCCGGGGTACCATGAGCTTTCCAGACCTGGGCTGGCTGCAGGAAAAAGGCTGTCTCATAACAGATGGGGGATTGTCCAACCACAGGGTGAGAGAAGCCCCAGGCAGGCTCAGAATCAAGTGCTGTAGCTGGTGTCAGACACTCCATGTGAGTGGCAAAGAGCAGAGCTCACCTTGCCCACAGGAGACTGCATGGCTGGGCCTGCAGGACTGCCTTCCAGCTCCTTTCATGAGGAAAACTGCATGCTGGGTGGGGGGAGCCAGGAGATGGCCTTCAAGGGCTTCTCCCCTCTGGCATCTTGAACCAGATAGACCCTCTTTAGCCTCACACCTTGATCCTAAATCCAAGCAGGCCCCTTTACTCCTGACACACTGCTATATGGATGAAGTTGCAGAGTCTCTCTGCCAGGAACCACTGAACAGGAATTGAGTAAGAAGTGACTAATTCCTGCAGCTGATCAGAGAGGCCAGGCAGGTGGCATGAGCCTGACATTATTTGTAATGCTCTTCTTCTGCAGGTTGGCCCTGCAGGATCCCAGTTTGGAATTCTGGCCTGTCTCTTTGTGGAGCTCTTCCAGAGTTGGCAAATCCTGGCACGCCCATGGAGGGCCTTCTTCAAGCTGCTGGCTGTGGTGCTCTTTCTTTTTGCCTTTGGCCTCCTGCCTTGGATTGATAATTTCGCTCACATTTCAGGATTTATCAGTGGTTTCTTCCTCTCCTTTGCCTTCCTGCCCTACATTAGCTTTGGGAAGTTTGATTTATATAGGAAACGATGCCAAATTATAGTTTTCCAGCTCATCTTCATTGCACTCTTCTCAGGACTGGTGATTCTGTTCTATTTCTACCCCATCAAATGCGAGTGGTGCGAGTTCCTCACTTGTATACCCTTCACAGACAAATTCTGCGAGAAATACGACCTGGATGCACAGCTCCACTGACAGCAAAGACTGGCTTCTCGAGCAGGCCCTGGAGATGGACTGTCTTTGCATTGCTGTGCCAGTTCCATGGGGACAAAGCCTCTAATCCAGTGACACTTCTAACCCTGCCCGTGGTTAATTTAAACTGTCTCCTTAGCACTTGGCAGGCATGGTTTGCCTTATCTCAGAAGACTCTGAAAAACAGAATGTTTGTGCCTTGTTCAATTGTATTGAACCTTTTCTGCTGCCATTATTTTTATTACACTAGTTTCAATACTACATTTTTAACCAGAGTTGTTTACTACTGCTAAGGTGGTGATTAAATGGTGAGGTAGCGTTTTAGCTACTGTGAATTGTTCTGAGTAGTCTGTGCCTACCTTTGTTATTTAATCTCATTTCTGCTATTTCCTGTACCCTGTGGAGCACCCAAACCAGCCAGATACAGATCTAGAGCTGGAAATAAGGGCCTGAGGAGCCTCAGAAAACCAGAGGGCCTCTTTAATCCTTGGAATCCACATACAGCTCAGAGGCAAACACCACAAACAGCAACTGTAAAAACATGAGAATGTCCAGTCAGTGGAGTTTGTTCCTCTTTGAAGTGTGACAGCCTTCTCCTCCAGGAAGGTGCTGAATCCACAGTCTGGTCTTGGTAGGGCTGGATTATCTGCTCTCTCTGTTTAAGAAAGAAAACACTTGTCAGTGACAATAATTACTGCATGCTGGGCTCTGCTCACCACACTGCTGTGATGGTCCAGGAGGGATCAGCCAGTGCCAGAGGTGACTGCTGGTCACAGGCACCCTGGAACAGGTGGCTGTTGTTAGGGCACACATTTTATTATACTGGATCTTGAAAATATGGCAGTGTTAAAAGAGGAATAAAAGGTAACTGTGGTCTAAAAGGAACAGTTTTTTAATGGAGCAGCAAAACAACACCAGGCTTTGGACATGCTGCTCTTACCCCTGTTCTTCAGGCACTGTGGCTGTTTTTAAAAGCATATTTTAAAACTTACTAAGCCTGAGAGTGCTGGCCCCATCGTGTATTTGTGTACACAACTCTCTCAAAATAGCAGGATTAATACCAGAGTTACGTCTGCATGAGTTAGAAACACAGCCACACTCCTGACAATGATTTCCAGACATTCAGAAAGCCTAAAAGAAAGCAAGGTCCTGGAAGGATTCACAGCAGCAAAGGAACACTGTGTTTAATGAGTTTAAAGACAATGTAGAAGCAGATTGAGTCTAAAGCTAGTCAGTTATTCCTGCTGCTGCTCCCACTGGAGTAGCTGAGTTACCATTCCCTGCTCTGAGAGGAGCACAAACATTACCAGGATCTGGAACCAGGTGCCAGCCCTGTGCAGACATTCAGAAATACTCTGCCAGCCAGCAGAGAGCAGCAGCATCAGCTCTGAGCCTCAACACCAGGGCCTGGGGCAGATGGGGGAGCTCTTAATGGGCATTCAGGACTTACCCCAAGGTTACTTGCGGAGCTTCTTTATGAAGCTGACCTCATCCCGGTTCCTGATGCCGTACCTGAACAGAGAGGTTGTTAACTGCCAGCCTCCCAGGAAAAACAAGCTGTGAAACCCTATAGCTTCATCTTTCCCAGGGACAGATGGACTCCTGCACTGCCAGGCTGTGCTCTACTAGAGGACACATTAAAATTCTCACTTGTGTATGTGGGATGTGCTTCCAGCACTGAGGGATCTGCTCATCTGCCTTTAACTGCAACAACCCCTTAACTGCAACATCTGTCACTCAGGCTCACTCTCCCAAGGACAGCTTTGATTAGGGCTGTCTTGCTGCATTTTTAGTACTTCTGACCACCTTTTCTCACTGGTCTGCAACAGGCTGGCAGACCCAGCACTGCTGGGAAGTGCCTCTTGCCTCCTCACCTCAAGAATGGGCAGGGAAACACAGGAATCACCTGTCAGTGTTGTTACCATACTGAGAGGTGGTTGAGCACCTCCAAAAATCAACACCCATCCTTGGGTATCTTCACAGAATCCTGGAATGTTACAGGATTGGAGTGGACCTTACAGACCATCCAGTCCCAACACCCCTGCCATGGACACGCCACCCCTCACCGGACCAGGTTCCTCAAAGCCTTATCTAGCCTGGCTTTGACCACTGCCAGGGCTGGGGCATCCACAACTTCCCTGGGCAGTTCTTGTTCCCTGTTCCTTCCTATCCCACATCTGTGCCGAGCTGAGTAACAGGAACCATTCTGCAGGAGTTTGGGAGAGATGGCCAAGGGTTCTGTGGGCTGCTCTGAACCGGCTGAACCCAGCACAGGACAGCGGTGGCTGAAGAACCCCCCAAGGCCATCCTGCCCTGCAGAGAGCCTCAGTCTGCCTGTCCTACTTCTGTGGGCAGTGCTGTCCCACCTCCCAGCCACTTTCCAGCACAGGAGCCCCTGACCCAGGGCACGGCCTCGCACCTCAGCCCAGCCCCTGGGGATGCTGCGTGGGCTCCTCTCAGCCCCCAGCGCTCAGTTACTCACTCTCTCAGCTTCTTCCTGTCATCCGCCAGCTTCTCTCCATTGTACGTTAGGTGGTACGTCCTCCAGATGTACTTCCTGGGGGAAAAGCACTCAGGGGGAGCCGCGGGAGGGGGTCTGGGGTGGGATACGCTCCCTGAGCCGCCCGGCCGGCCCCTCTTACCAGCTCAGGTGCTGGACACCGCCCTGCCGGGCCTGCCTCAGCTGGATGTGCCTCCGCAGCGCCTTCTTCAGCTCCAGCACCGAGGCGTTCTGCACCACCACCACGGCTGCGGGGCGGGGAGAGCCGGCTCAGGCCCGCCCGCCGCGCCCCGGGCCCCCGCCCGCCCCGGCCCCGCACGCACGCACGGTCTCGCCGTCCGCCTTGCACACCCGCACCGTCATGGCCTGCCCGTACTCCAGGGCCACCTGCGAGCCGATCTCCTCCGCCGTCACCTGCGGGCGAGTGAGACGGCCGTGAGCCCTGCCCCGCCGGCCCGGCCGGGCCCGGCCCCGCGCCCCGGGCGCACCTGCGGGGGGAGGTCGCAGAGCAGCGGGTCC